>NW_026698909.1:0-64039 GCF_030435755.1 Ochotona princeps | reverse complement strand
AAACGAATGCTCCACATGCGGGTTTCACATGCCACCAACACCATATTCTCAGGCAACTTCAGCGCCACAGCCGTTTTCAGATAGCCCTCAATGCAAAGGCTCTGGATGCAAATATTGGTGTGAGAGCTAATTCAATCAAGGAAACACTGCATGTTGGTGAAGGGCATATTGAAGAAGGATCAGCCGAGTGGTTCTTGTGGGAGAACAACTCCATTTGGCTCACTAACTTCACACACCATCAGGCTTCCAAGCAGCTCTCAAGGAAACTCAGTTTTCACACTCTATGCTTAGTGCCCTTTGAGTGCATTATCTAGGAATGAACCTGGTAGAGCATCCCACACAAACGAATGCTCCACATGCGGGTTTCGCATGCCACCAACTCCACATTCTCAGACAACTTCAGCGCCACAGCAGTTTTCAGACAGCCCTCAATGCAAAGGCTCTGGATGCAAATATTGGTGTGAGAGCTAATGCAATCAAGAAAACACTGCATGTTGGTGAAGGGCATATTGAAGAAGGATCAGCCGAGTGGTTCTTGTGGGAGAACAACTCCATTTGGCTCACTAACTTCACAAACCATCAGGCTTCCAAGCAGCTCTCAAGGAAACTCAGTTTTCACACTCTATGCTTAGTGCCCTTTGAGTGCATTATCTAGGAATGAACCTGGTAGAGCATCCCACACAAACGAATGCTCCACATGCGGGTTTCACATGCCACCAACTCCACATTCACAGGCAACTTCAGCGCCGCAGCCGTTTTGAGATAGCCCTCAATGCAAAGGCTCTAGACGCAAATATTGGTGTGAGAGCTAATTCAATCAAGGAAACACTGCATGTTGGTGAAGGGCATATTGAAGAAGGATCAGCCGAGTGGTTCTTGTGGGAGAACAACTCCATTTCGCTCACTAACTTCACACACCATCAGGCTTCCAAGCAGCTCTCAAGGAAACTCAGTTTTCACACTCTATGCTTAGTGCCCTTTGAGTGCATTATCTAGGAATGAACCTGGTAGAGCATCCCACACAAACGAATGCTCCACATGCGGGTTTCACATGCCACCAACTCCACATTCACAGGCAACTTCAGCGCTACAGCCGTTTTCAGATAGCCCTCAATGCAAAGGCTCTAGACGCAAATATTGGTGTGAGAGCTAATTCAATCAAGGAAACACTGCATGTTGGTGAAGGGCATATTGAAGAAGGATCAGCCGAGTGGTTCTTGTGGGAGAACAACTCCATTTGGCTCACTAACTTCACACACCATCAGGCTTCCAAGCAGCTCTCAAGGAAACTCAGTTTTCACACTCTATGCTTAGTGCCCTTTGAGTGCATTATCTAGGAATGAACCTGGTAGAGCATCCCACACAAACGAATGCTCCACATGCGGGTTTCACATGCCACCAACTCCATATTCTCAGGCAACTTCAGCGCCACAGCCGTTTTCAGATAGCCCTCAATGCAAAGGCTCTGGATGCAAATATTGGTGTGAGAGCTAATTCAATCAAGGAAACACTGCATGTTGGTGAAGGGCATATTGAAGAAGGATCAGCCGAATGGTTCTTGTGGGAGAACAACTCCATTTGGCTCACTAACTTCACACACCATCAGGCTTCCAAGCAGCTCTCAAGGAAACTCAGTTTTCACACTCTATGCTTAGTGCCCTTTGAGTGCCTAGGACTGAAATGAAGCTTGGTGAGCATCCCACACAAACGAATGCTCCACATGCGGGTTTCACATGCCACCAACTCCACATTCACAGGCAACTTCAGCGCCGCAGCCGTTTTGAGATAGCCCTCAATGCAAAGGCTCTAGACGCAAATGTTGGTGTGAGAGCTAATTCAATCAAGGAAACACTGCATGTTGGTGATGGGCATATTGAAGAAGGATCAGCTGAGTGGTTCTTGTGGGAGAACAACTCCATTTGGCTCACTAACTTCACACACCATCAGGCTTCCAAGCAGCTCTCCAGGAAACTCAGTTTTCACACTCTATGCTTAGTGCCCTTTGAGTACCTAGGACTGAAATGAAACGTGGTGAGCATCCCACACAAACGAATGCTCCACATGCGGGTTTCACATGCCACCAACTCCACATTCACAGGCAACTTCAGCGCCACAGCCGTTTTCAGATAGCCCTCAATGCAAGGGCTCTAGACGCATAGATTGGTGTGAGAGCTAATTCAATCAAGGAAACACTGCATGTTGGTGAAGGGCATATTGAAGAAGGATCAGCCAAGTGGTTCTTGTGGGAGAACAACTCCATTTGGCTCACTAACTTCACACACCATCAGGCTTCCAAGCAGCTCTCAAGGAAACTCAGTTTTCACACTCTATGCTTAGTGCCCTTTGAGTGCCTAGGACTGAAATGAAGCTTGGTGAGCATCCCACACAAAGGAATGCTCCACATGCGGGTTTCACATGCCACCAACTCCACATTCACAGGCAACTTCAGCCCCACAGCCGTTTTCAGATAGCCCTCAATGCAAAGGTTCTAGACACAAATATTGGTGTGAGAGCTAATTCAATCAAGGAAACACTGCATGTTGGTGAAGGGCATATTGAAGAAGGATCAGCCGAGTGGTTCTTGTGGGAGAACAACTCCATTTGGCTCACTAACTTCACACACCATCAGGCTTCCAAGCAGCTCTCAAGGAAACTCAGTTTTCACACTCTATGCTTAGTGCCCTTTGAGTGCATTATCTAGGAATGAACCTGGTAGAGCATCCCACACAAACGAATGCTCCACATGCGGGTTTCACATGCCACCAACTCCATATTCTCAGGCAACTTAAGCGCCACAGCCGTTTTCAGATAGCCCTCAATGCAAAGGCTCTAGACGCAAATATTGGTGTGAGAGCTAATTCCATCAAGGAAACACTGCATGTTGGTGAAGGGCATATTGAAGAAGGATCAGCCGAGTGGTTCTTGTGGGAGAACAACTCCATTTGGCTCACTAACTTCACACACCATCAGGCTTCCAAGCAGCTCTCAAGGAAACTCAGTTTTCACACTCTATGCTTAGTGCCCTTTGAGTGCATTATCTAGGAATGAACCTGGTAGAGCATCCCACACAAACGAATGCTCCACATACGGTTTTCACATGCCACCAACTCCACATTCACAGGCAACTTCAGCGCCACAGTCGTTTTCAGATAGCCCTCAATGCAAAGCCTCTAGACACAAATATTGGTGTGAGAGCTAATTCAACCAAGGAAACACTGCATGTTGGTGAAGGGCATATTGAAGAAGGATCAGCCGAGTGGTTCTTGTGGGAGAACAACTCCGTTTGGCTCACTAACTTCACACACCATCAGGCTTCCAAGCAGCTCTCAAGGAAACTCAGTTTTCACACTCTATGCTTAGTGCCCTTTGAGTGCATTATCTAGGAATGAACCTGGTAGAGCATCCCACACAAACGAATGCTCCACATGCGGGTTTCACATGCCACCAACTCCACATTCACAGGCAACTTCAGCGCCACAGCAGTTTTCAGACAGCCCTCAATGCAAAGGCTCTGGACGCAAATATTGGTGTGAGAGCTAATTCCATCAAGGAAACACTGCATGTTGGTGAAGGGCATATTGAAGAAGGATCAGCCGAGTGGTTCTTGTGGGAGAACAACTCCATTTGGCTCACTAACTTCACACACCATCAGGCTTCCAAGCAGCTCTCAAGGAAACTCAGTTTTCACACTCTATGCTTAGTGCCCTTTGAGTACATTATCTAGGAATGAACCTGGTAGAGCATCCCACACAAACGAATGCTCCACATACGGTTTTCACATGCCACCAACTCCACATTCACAGGCAACTTCAGCGCCACAGTCGTTTTCAGATAGCCCTCAATGCAAAGCCTCTAGACACAAATATTGGTGTGAGAGCTAATTCAATCAAGGAAACACTGCATGTTGGTGAAGGGCATATTGAAGAAGGATCACCCGAGTGGTTCTTGTGGGAGAACAACTCCGTTTGGCTCACTAACTTCACACACCATCAGGCTTCCAAGCAGCTCTCAAGGAAACTCAGTTTTCACACTCTATGCTTAGTGCCCTTTGAGTGCATTATCTAGGAATGAACCTGGTAGAGCATCCCACACAAACGAATGCTCCACATGCGGGTTTCACATGCCACCAACTCCACATTCACAGGCAACTTCAGCGCCACAGCAGTTTTCAGACAGCCCTCAATGCAAAGGCTCTGGACGCAAATATTGGTGTGAGAGCTAATGCAATCAAGGAAACACTGCATGTTGGTGAAGGGCATATTGAAGAAGGATCAGCCGAGTGGTTCTTGTGGGAGAACAACTCCATTTGGCTCACTAACTTCACACACCATCAGGCTTCCAAGCAGCTCTCAAGGAAACTCAGTTTTCACACTCTATGCTTAGTGCCCTTTGAGTGCATTATCTAGGAATGAACCTGGTAGAGCATCCTACACAAACGAATGCTCCACATGCGGGTTTCACATGCCACCAACTCCACATTCTCAGGCAACTTCAGCGCCACAGCCGTTTTCAGATAGCCCTCAATGCAAAGGCTCTGGATGCAAATATTGGTGTGAGAGCTAATTCAATCAAGGAAACACTGCATGTTGGTGAAGGGCATATTGAAGAAGGATCAGCCGAGTGGTTCTTGTGGGAGAACAACTCCATTTGGCTCACTAACTTCACACACCATCAGGCTTCCAAGCAGCTCTCCAGGAAACTCAGTTTTCACACTCTATGCTTAGTGCCCTTTGAGTACCTAGGACTGAAATGAAACGTGGTGAGCATCCCACACAAACGAATGCTCCACATGCGGGTTTCACATGCCACCAACTCCACATTCACAGGCAACTTCAGCGCCACAGCCGTTTTCAGATAGCCCTCAATGCAAAGGCTCTAGACGCATAGATTGGTGTGAGAGCTAATTCAATCAAGGAAACACTGCATGTTGGTGAAGGGCATATTGAAGAAGGATCAGCCGAGTGGTTCTTGTGGGAGAACAACTCCATTTGGCTCACTAACTTCACACACCATCAGGCTTCCAAGCAGCTCTCCAGGAAACTCAGTTTTCACACTCTATGCTTAGTGCCCTTTGAGTACCTAGGACTGAAATGAAACGTGGTGAGCATCCCACACAAACGAATGCTCCACATGCGGGTTTCACATGCCACCAACTCCACATTCACAGGCAACTTCAGCGTCACAGCCGTTTTCAGATAGCCCTCAATGCAAAGGCTCTAGACGCAAATATTGGTGTGAGAGCTAATTCAATCAAGGAAACACTGCATGTTGGTGAAGGGCATATTGAAGAAGGATCAGCCGAGTGGTACTTGTGGGAGAACAACTCCATTTGGCTCACTAACTTCACACACCATCAGGCTTCCAAGCAGCTCTCAAGGAAACTCAGTTTTCACACTCTATGCTTAGTGCCCTTTGAGTGCATTATCTAGGAATGAACCTGGTAGAGCATCCCACACAAACGAATGCTCCACATACGGTTTTCACATGCCACCAACTCCACATTCACAGGCAACTTCAGCGCCACAGTCGTTTTCAGATAGCCCTCAATGCAAAGCCTCTAGACACAAATATTGGTGTGAGAGCTAATTCAACCAAGGAAACACTGCATGTTGGTGAAGGGCATATTGAAGAAGGATCAGCCGAGTGGTTCTTGTGGGAGAACAACTCCATTTGGCTCACTAACTTCACACACCATCAGGCTTCCAAGCAGCTCTCAAGGAAACTCAGTTTTCACACTCTATGCTTAGTGCCCTTTGAGTGCATTATCTAGGAATGAACCTGGTAGAGCATCCCACACAAACGAATGCTCCACATGCGGGTTTCACATGCCACCAACTCCACATTCACAGGCAACTTCAGCGCCACAGCAGTTTTCAGACAGCCCTCAATGCAAAGGCTCTGGACGCAAATATTGGTGTGAGAGCTAATGCAATCAAGGAAACACTGCATGTTGGTGAAGGGCATATTGAAGAAGGATCAGCCGAGTGGTTCTTGTGGGAGAACAACTCCATTTGGCTCACTAACTTCACACACCATCAGGCTTCCAAGCAGCTCTCAAGGAAACTCAGTTTTCACACTCTATGCTTAGTGCCCTTTGAGTGCATTATCTAGGAATGAACCTGGTAGAGCATCCTTCACAAACGAATGCTCCACATGCGGGTTTCACATGCCACCAACTCCACATTCTCAGGCAACTTCAGCGCCACAGCCGTTTTCAGATAGCCCTCAATGCAAAGGCTCTGGATGCAAATATTGGTGTGAGAGCTAATTCAATCAAGGAAACACTGCATGTTGGTGAAGGGCATATTGAAGAAGAATCAGCCGAATGGTTCTTGTGGGAGAACAACTCCATTTGGCTCACTAACTTCACACACCATCAGGCTTCCAAGCAGCTCTCAAGGAAACTCAGTTTTCACACTCTATGCTTAGTGCCCTTTGAGTGCCTAGGACTGAAATGAAGCTTGGTGAGCATCCCACACAAACGAATGCTCCACATGCGGGTTTCACATGCCACCAACTCCACATTCACAGGCAACTTCAGCGCCACAGCCGTTTTCAGATAGCCCTCAATGCAAAGGCTCTAGACGCATAAATTGGTGTGAGAGCTAATTCAATCAAGGAAACACTGCATGTTGGTGAAGGGCATATTGAAGAAGGATCAGCCGAGTGGTTCTTGTGGGAGAACAACTCCATTTGGCTCACTAACTTCACACACCATCAGGCTTCCAAGCAGCTCTCCAGGAAACTCAGTTTTCACACTCTATGCTTAGTGCCCTTTGAGTACCTAGGACTGAAATGAAACGTGGTGAGCATCCCACACAAACGAATGCTCCACATGCGGGTTTCACATGCCACCAACTCCACATTCACAGGCAACTTCAGCGCCACAGCCGTTTTCAGATAGCCCTCAATGCAAAGGCTCTAGACGCAAATATTGGTGTGAGAGCTAATTCAATCAAGGAAACACTGCATGTTGGTGAAGGGCATATTGAAGAAGGATCAGCCGAGTGGTTGTTGTGGGAGAACAACTCCATTTGGCTCACTAACTTCACACACCATCAGGCTTCCAAGCAGCTCTCAAGGAAACTCAGTTTTCACACTCTATGCTTAGTGCCCTTTGAGAGCATTATCTAGGAATGAACCTGGTAGAACATCCCACACAAACGAATGCTTCACATGCGGGATTCACATGCCACCAACTCCACATTCTCAGGCAACTTCAGCGCCACAACCATTTTCAAATAGCCCTCAATGCAAAGGCTCTGGACGCAAATATTGGTGTGAGAGCTAATTCAATCAAGGAAACACTGCATGTTGGTGAAGGGCATATTGAAGAAGGATCCGCCGAGTGGTTCTTGTGGGAGAACAACTCCATTTGGCTCACTAACTTCACACACCATCAGGCTTCCAAGCAGCTCTCAAGGAAACTCAGTTTTCACACTCTATGCTTAGTGCGCTTTGAGTGCATTATCTAGGAATGAACCTGGTTGAGCATCCCACACAAACGAATGCTCCACATGCGGGTTTCACATGCCACCAACTCCACATTGACAGGCAACTTCAGCGCCACAGCCATTTTCAGATAGCCCTCAATGCAAGGGCTCTAGAAGCAAATATTGGTGTGAGAGCTAATTCAATCAAGGAAACACTGCATGTTGGTGAAGGGCATATTGAAGAAGGATCAGCCGAGTGCTTCTTGTGGGAGAACAACTCCATTTGGCTCACTAACTTCACACACCATCAGGCTTCCAAGCAGCTCTCAAAGAAACTCAGTTTTCACACTCTATGCTTAGTGCCCTTTGAGTGCCTTGGACTGAAATGATAATTGGTAAGCATCCCACACAAACGAATGCTCCACATGCGGGTTTCTCATGCCACCAACTCCACATTCACTGGAAACTTCAGCGCCACAGCCCTTTTCAGATAGCCCTCAATGCAAAGGCTCTGGATGCAAATATTGGTGTGAGAGCTAATTCAATCAAGGAAACACTGCATGTTGGTGAAGGGCATATTGAAGAAGGATCAGCCGAGTGGTTCTTGTGGAGAACAACTCCATTTGGCTCACTAACTTCACACACCATCAGGCTTCCAAGCAGCTCTCAAGGAAACTCAGTTTTCACACTCTATGCTTAGTGCCCTTTGAGTGCCTAGGACTGAAATGAAGCTTGGTGAGCATCCCACACAAACGAATGCTCCACATGCGGGTTTCACATGCCACCAACTCCACATTCACAGGCAACTTCAGCGCCGCGGCCCTTTTCAGATAGCCCTCAATGCAAAGGCTCTAGAAGCAAATATTGGTGTGAGAGCTAATTCAATCAAGGAAACACTGCATGTTGGTGAAGGGCATATTGAAGAAGGATCAGCCGAGTGGTTCTTGTGGGAGAACAACTCCATTTGGCTCACTAACTTCACACACCATCAGGCTTCCAAGAAGCAGCTCTCCAGGAAACTCAGTTTTCACACTCTATGCTTAGTGCCATTTGAGTACCTAGGACTGAAATGAAACTTGGTGAGCATCCCACACAAACGAATGCTCCACATGCGGGTTTCACATGCCACCAACTCCACATTCACAGGCAACTTCAGTGCCACAGCCGTTTTCAGACAGCCCTCAATGCAAAGGCTCTAGACGCAAATATTGGTGTGAGAGCTAATTCAATCAAGGAAACACTGCATGTTGGTGAAGGGCATATTGAAGAAGGATCAGCCGAGTGGTTCTTGTGGGAGAACAACTCCATTTGGCTCACTAACTTCACACACCATCAGGCTTCCAAGCAGCTCTCAAGGAAACTCAGTTTTCACACTCTATGCTTAGTGCCCTTTGAGTGCATTATCTAGGAATGAACCTGGTAGAGCATCCCACACAAACGAATGCTTCACATGCGGGATTCACATGCCACCAACTCCACATTTTCAGGCAACTTCAGCGCCACAGCCATTTTCAGATAGCCCTCAATGCAAAGGCTCTAGACGCAAATATTGGTGTGAGAGCTAATTCAATCAAGGAAACACTGCATGTTGGTGAAGGGCATATTGAAGAAGGATCCGCCGAGTGGTTCTTGTGGGAGAACAACTCCATTTGGCTCACTAACTTCACACACCATCAGGCTTCCAAGCAGCTCTCAAGGAAACTCAGTTTTCACACTCTATGCTTAGTGCGCTTTGAGTGCATTATCTAGGAATGAACCTGGTTGAGCATCCCACACAAACGAATGCTCCACATGCGGGTTTCACATGCCACCAACTCCACATTGACAGGCAACTTCAGCGCCACAGCCGTTTTCAGATAGCCCTCAATGCAAAGGCTCTAGATGCAAATATTGGTGTGAGAGCTAATTCAATCAAGGAAACACTGCATGTTGGTGAAGGGCATATTGAAGAAGGATCAGCCGAGTGGTTCTTGTGGGAGAACAATTCCATTTGGCTCACTAACTTCACACACCATCAGGCTTCCAAGCAGCTCTCAAGGAAACTCAGTTTTCACACTCTATGCTTAGTGCCCTTTGAGTGCATTATCTAGTAATGAATCTGGTAGAGCATCAAACACAAACGAATGCTCCACATGCGGGTTTCACATGCCACCAACTCCACATTCACAGGCAACTTCAGCGCCACAGCCGTTTTCAGAGAACCCTCAATGCAAAGGCTGTAGACACAAATATTGATGTGAGAGCTAATTCAATCAAGGAAACAATGCATGTTGGTGAAGGGCATTTTGAAGAAGGATCAGCCGAGTGGTTCTTGTGGGAGAACAACTCCATTTGGCTAACTAACTTCACACACCATCAGGCTTCCAAGCAGCTCTCCAGAAAACTCAGTTTTCACACTGTATGCTTAGTGCCTTTGAGTGCATTATCTAGAAATAAACTTGGTAGAGCATCCCACACAAACGAATGCTGCACATGCGGGTTTCACATGCCAGCAACTCCACATTCTCAGGCAACTTCAGCGCCACAGCCGTTTACAGAGAGCCCTGAATGCAAAGGCTCTAGACGCAAATACTGATGTGAGAGCTAATTCAATCAAGGAAACACTGCATGTTGGTGAAGGGCATATTGAAGAAGGATCAGCCGAGTGGTTCTTGTGGGAGAACAACTCCATTTGGCTCACTAACTTCACACACCATCAGGCTTCCAAGCAGCTCTCAAGGAAACTCAGTTTTCACACTCTATGCTTAGTGCCCTTTGAGTGCCTAGGACTGAAATGAAGCTTGGTGAGCATCCCACACAAACGAATGCTCCACATGTGGGTTTCACATGCCACCAACTCCACATTCTCAGGCAACTTCAGCGCCACAGCCGTTTTCAGATAGCCCTCAATGCAAAGGCTCTAGATGCAAATATTGGTGTGAGAGCTAATTCAATCAAGGAAACACTGCATGTTGGTGAAGGGCATATTGAAGAAGGATCAGCCGAGTGGTTCTTGTGGGAGAACAACTCCATTTGGCTCACTAACTTCACACACCATCAGGCTTCCAAGCAGCTCTCAAGGAAACTCAGTTTTCACACTCTATGCTTAGTGCCCTTTGAGTGCATTATCTAGGAATGAACTTGGTTGAGCATCCCACACAAACGAATGTTCCACATGCGGGATTCACATGCCACCAACTCCACATTCTCAGGCAACTTCAGCGCCACAGCCGTTTTCAGATAGCCCTCAATGCAAAGGCTCTGGACGCAAATATTGGTGTGAGAGCTAATTCAATCAAGGAAACACTGCATGTTGGTGAAGGGCATATTGAAGAAGGATCAGCCGAGTGGTTCCTGTGTTAGAACAACTCCATTTGGCTCACTAACTTCACACACCATCAGGCTTCCAAGCAGCTCTCAAGGAAACTCAGTTTTCACACTCTATGCTTAGTGCCCTTTGAGTGCATTATCTAGGAATGAACCTGGTAGAGCATCCCACACAAACGAATGCTCCACATGTGGGTTTCACATGCCACCAACTCCACATTGACAGGCAACTTCAGCGCCACAGCCATTTTCAGATAGCCCTCAATGCAAGGGCTCTAGAAGCAAATATTGGTGTGAGAGCTAATTCAATCAAGGAAACACTGCATGTTGGTGAAGGGCATATTGAAGAAGGATCAGCCGAGTGCTTCTTGTGGGAGAACAACTCCATTTGGCTCACTAACTTCACACACCATCAGGCTTCCAAGCAGCTCTCAAAGAAACTCAGTTTTCACACTCTATGCTTAGTGCCCTTTGAGTGCCTTGGACTGAAATGATAATTGGTAAGCATCCCACACAAACGAATGCTCCACATGCGGGTTTCTCATGCCACCAACTCCACATTCACTGGAAACTTCAGCGCCACAGCCCTTTTCAGATAGCCCTCAATGCAAAGGCTCTGGATGCAAATATTGGTGTGAGAGCTAATTCAATCAAGGAAACACTGCATGTTGGTGAAGGGCATATTGAAGAAGGATCAGCCGAGTGGTTCTTGTGGAGAACAACTCCATTTGGCTCACTAACTTCACACACCATCAGGCTTCCAAGCAGCTCTCAAGGAAACTCAGTTTTCACACTCTATGCTTAGTGCCCTTTGAGTGCCTAGGACTGAAATGAAGCTTGGTGAGCATCCCACACAAACGAATGCTCCACATGCGGGTTTCACATGCCACCAACTCCACATTCACAGGCAACTTCAGCGCCGCGGCCCTTTTCAGATAGCCCTCAATGCAAAGGCTCTAGAAGCAAATATTGGTGTGAGAGCTAATTCAATCAAGGAAACACTGCATGTTGGTGAAGGGCATATTGAAGAAGGATCAGCCGAGTGGTTCTTGTGGGAGAACAACTCCATTTGGCTCACTAACTTCACACACCATCAGGCTTCCAAGAAGCAGCTCTCCAGGAAACTCAGTTTTCACACTCTATGCTTAGTGCCATTTGAGTACCTAGGACTGAAATGAAACTTGGTGAGCATCCCACACAAACGAATGCTCCACATGCGGGTTTCACATGCCACCAACTCCACATTCACAGGCAACTTCAGTGCCACAGCCGTTTTCAGACAGCCCTCAATGCAAAGGCTCTAGACGCAAATATTGGTGTGAGAGCTAATTCAATCAAGGAAACACTGCATGTTGGTGAAGGGCATATTGAAGAAGGATCAGCCGAGTGGTTCTTGTGGGAGAACAACTCCATTTGGCTCACTAACTTCACACACCATCAGGCTTCCAAGCAGCTCTCAAGGAAACTCAGTTTTCACACTCTATGCTTAGTGCCCTTTGAGTGCATTATCTAGGAATGAACCTGGTAGAGCATCCCACACAAACGAATGCTTCACATGCGGGATTCACATGCCACCAACTCCACATTTTCAGGCAACTTCAGCGCCACAGCCATTTTCAGATAGCCCTCAATGCAAAGGCTCTAGACGCAAATATTGGTGTGAGAGCTAATTCAATCAAGGAAACACTGCATGTTGGTGAAGGGCATATTGAAGAAGGATCAGCCGAGTGGTTCTTGTGGGAGAACAACTCCATTTGGCTCACTAACTTCACACACCATCAGGCTTCCAAGCAGCTCTCAAGGAAACTCAGTTTTCACACTCTATGCTTAGTGCCCTTTGAGTGCCTAGGACTGAAATGAAGCTTGGTGAGCATCCCACACAAACGAATGCTCCACATGCGGGTTTCACATGCCACCAACTCCACATTCACAGGCAACTTCAGCGCCGCGGCCCTTTTCAGATAGCCCTCAATGCAAAGGCTCTAGACGCAAATATTGGTGTGAGAGCTAATTCAATCAAGGAAACACTGCATGTTGGTGAAGGGCATATTGAAGAAGGATCAGCCGAGTGGTTCTTGTGGGAGAACAACTCCATTTGGCTCACTAACTTCACACACCATCAGGCTTCCAAGCAGCTCTCAAGGAAACTCAGTTTTCACACTCTATGCTTAGTGCCCTTTGAGTGCATTATCTAGGAATGAACCTTGTACAGCATCCCACACAAACGAATGCTTCACATGCGGGATTCACATGCCACCAACTCCACATTCTCAGGCAACTTCAGCGCCACAGCCATTTTCAGATAGCCCTCAATGCAAAGGCTCTTGACGCAAATATTGGTGTGAGAGTTAATTCAATCAAGGAAACACTGCATGTTGGTGAAGGGCATATTGAAGAAGGATCAGCCGAGTGGTTCTTGTGGGAGAACAACTCCATTTGGCTCACAAACTTCACACACCATCAGGCTTCCAAGCAGCTCTCAAGGAAACTCAGTTTTCACACTCTATGCTTAGTGCCCTTTGAGTGCATTATCTAGGAATGAACCTGGTTGAGCATCCCACAGAAACGAATGCTCCACATGCGGGTTTCACATGCCACCAACTCCACATTGACAGGCAACTTCAGCGCCACAGCCATTTTCAGATAGCGCTCAATGCAAGGGCTCTAGACGCAAATATTGGTGTGAGAGCTAATTCAATCAACGAAACACTGCATGTTGGTGAAGGGCATATTGAAGAAGGATCAGCCGAGTGGTTCTTGTGGGAGAACAACTCCATTTGGCTCACTAACTTCACACACCATCAGGCTTCCAAGCAGCTCTCAAGGAAACTCAGTTTTCACACTCTATGCTTAGTGCCCTTTGAGTGCCTTGGACTGAAATGATAATTGGTAAGCATCCCACACAAACGAATGCTCCACATGCGGGTATCTCATGCCACCAACTCCACATTCACTGGAAACATCAGCACCACAGCCCTTTTCAGATAGCCCTCAATGCAAAGGCTCTGGATGCAAATATTGGTGTGAGAGCTAATTCAATCAAGGAAACACTGCATGTTGGTGAAGGGCATATTGAAGAAGGATCAGCCGAGTGGTTCTTGTGGGAGAACAACTCCATTTGGCTCACTAACTTCACACACCATCAGGCTTCCAAGCAGCTCTCAAGGAAACTCAGTTTTCACACTCTATGCTTAGTGCCCTTTGAGTGCCTAGGACTGAAATGAAGCTTGGTGAGCATCCCACACAAACGAATGCTCCACATGCGGGTTTCACATGCCACCAACTCCACATTCACAGGCAACGTCAGCGCCGCGGCCCTTTTCAGATAGCCCTCAATGCAAAGGCTCTAGACGCAAATATTGGTGTGAGAGCTAATTCAATCAAGGAAACACTGCATGTTGGTGAAGGGCATATTGAAGAAGGATCATCCGAGTGGTTCTTGTGGGAGAACAACTCCATTTGGCTCACTAACTTCACACACCATCAGGCTTCCAAGAAGCAGCTCTCCAGGAAACTCAGTTTTCACACTCTATGCTTAGTGCCCTTTGAGTTCCTAGGACTGAAATGAAACTTGGTGAGCATCCCACACAAACGAATGCTCCACATGCGGGTTTCACATGCCACCAACTCCACATTCACAGGCAACTTCAGCGTCACAGCCGTGTTCAGATAGCCCTCAATGCAAAGGCTCTAGACTCAAATATTGGTGTGAGAGCTAATTCAATCAAGGAAACACTGCATGTTGGTGAAGGGCATATTGAAGAAGGATCAGCCGAGTGGTTCTTGTGGGAGAACAACTCCATTTGGCTCACTAACTTCACACACCATCAGGCTTCCAAGCAGCTCTCAAGGAAACTCAGTTTTCACACTCTATGCTTAGTGCCCTTTGAGTGCATTATCTAGGAATGAACCTGGTAGAGCATCCCACACAAACGAATGCTTCACATGCGGGATTCACATGCCACCAACTCCACATTCTCAGGCAACTTCAGCGCCACAGCCATTTTCAGATAGCCCTCAATGCAAAGGCTCTGGACGCATAGATTAGTGTGAGAATTAATTCAATCAAGGAAACACTGCATGTTGGTGAAGGGCATATTGAAGAAGGATCAGCTGAGTGGTTCTTGTGGGAGAACAACTCCATTTGGCTCACTAACTTCACACACCATCAGGCTTCCAAGCAGCTCTCAAGGAAACTCAGTTTTCACACTCTATGATTAGTGCCCTTTGAGTGCATTATCTAGGAATGAACCTGGTTGAGCATCCCACACAAACGAAAGCTCCACATGCGGGTTTCACATGCCACCAACTCCACATTGACAGGCAACTTCAGCGCCACAGCCATTTTCAGATAGCCCTCAATGCAAGGGCTCTAGACGCAAATATTGGTGTGAGAGCTAATTCAATCAAGGAAACACTGCATGTTGGTGAAGGGCATATTGAAGAAGGATCAGCCGAGTGGTTCTTGTGCGAGAACAACTCCATTTGGCTCACTAACTTCACACACCATCAGGCTTCCAAGCAGCTCTCAAGGAAACTCAGTTTTCACACTCTATGCTTAGTGCCCTTTGAGTGCCTTCGACTGAAATGAAGCTTGGTGAGCATCCCACACAAACGAATGCTCCACATGCGGGTTTCACATGCCACCAACTCCACATTCACAGGCAACTTCAGCGCCACAGCCGTTTTCAGATAGCCCTCAATGCAAAGGCTCTAGACGCAAATATTGGTGTGAGAGCTAATTCAATCAAGGAAACACTGCATGTTGGTGAAGGGCATATTGAAGAATGATCAGCCGAGTGGTTCTTGTGGGAGAACAACTCCATTTGGCTCACTAACTTCACACACCATCAGGCTTCCAAGCAGCTCTCAAGGAAACTCAGTTTTCACACTCTATGCTTAGTGCCCTCTGAGTGCATTATCTAGAAATGAACCTGTTAGAGCATCCCACACAAACGAATGCTCCACATGCGGGTTTCACATGCCACCAACTCCACATTCTCAGGCAACTTCAGCGCCACAGCCGTTTTCAGATAGCCCTCAATGTAAAGGCTCTAGACGCAAGTTTTGGTGTGAGAGCTAATTCAATCAAGGAAACACTGCATGTTGGTGAAGGGCATATTGAAGAAGGATCAGCCGAGTGGTTCTTGTGGGAGAACAACTCCATTTGGCTCACTAACTTCACACACCATCAGGCTTCCAAGCAGCTCTCAAGGAAACTCAGTTTTCACACTCTATGCTTAGTGCCCTTTGAGTGCCTAGGACTGAAATGAAGCTTGGTGAGCATCCCACACAAACGAATGCTCCACATGCGGGTTTCACATGCCACCAACTCCACATTCACAGGCAACGTCAGCGCCACAGCCGTTTCCAGATAGCCCTCAATGCAAAGGCTCTAGATGCAAATATTGGTGTGAGAGTTAATTCAATCAAGGAAACACTGCATGTTGGTGAAGGGCATATTGAAGAAGGATCAGCCGAGTGGTTCTTGTGGGAGAACCATTCCATTTGGCTCACTAACTTCACACACCATCAGGCTTCCAAGCAGCTCTCAAGGAAACTCAGTTTTCACACTCTATGCTTAGTGCCCTTTGAGTGCATTATCTAGTAATGAATCTGGTAGAGCATCCCACACAAACGAATGCTCCACATGCGGGTTTCACATGCCACCAACTCCACATTCACAGGCAACTTCAGCGCCACAGCCGTTTTCAGAGAACCCTCAATAAAAGGCTGTAGACGCAAATATTGATGTGAGAGCTAATTCAATCAAGGAAACACTGCATGTTGGTGAAGGGCATTTTGAAGAAGGATCAGCCGAGTGGTTCTTGTGGGAGAACAACTCCATTTGGCTCACTAACTTCACACACCATCAGGCTTCCAAGCAGCTCTCAAGGAAACTCAGTTTTCACACTCTATGCTTAGTGCCCTATGAGTGCCTAGGACTGAAATGAAACTTGGTGAGCATCAAACACAAACGAATGCTCCACATGCGGGTTTCACATGCCACCAACTCCACATTCTCAGGCAACTTCAGCGCCACAGCCGTTTTCAGATAGCCCTCAATGTAAAGGCTCTAGACGCAAATATTGGTGTGAGAGCTAATTCAATCAAGGAAACACTGCATGTTGGTGAAGGGCATATTGAAGAAGGATCAGCCGAGTGGTTCTTGTGGGAGAACAACTCCATTTGGCTCACTAACTTCACACACCATCAGGCTTCCAAGCAGCTCTCAAGGAAACTCAGTTTTCACACTCTATGCTTAGTGCCCTTTGAGTGCCTAGGACTGAAATGAAACTTGGTGAGCATCCCACACAAACGAATGCTCCACATGCGGGTTTCACATGCTACCAATTACACATTCTCAGGCAACTTCAGCGCCACAGCCGTTTTCAGATAGCCCTCAATGCAAAGGCTCTAGACGCAAATATTGGTGTGAGAGCTAATTCAATCAAGGAAACACTGCATGTTGGTGAAGGGCATATTGAAGAAGGATCAGCCGAGTGGTTCTTGTGGGAGAACAACTCCATTTGGCTCACTAACTTCACACACCATCAGGCTTCCAAGCAGCTCTCAAGGAAACTCAGTTTTCACACTCTATGCTTAGTGCCCTTTGAGTGCCTTCGACTGAAATGAAGCTTGGTGAGCATCCCACACAAACGAATGCTCCACATGCGGGTTTCACATGCCACCAACTCCACATTCACAGGCAACTTCAGCGCCACAGCCGTTTTCAGATAGCCCTCAATGCAAAGGCTCTAGACGCAAATATTGGTGTGAGAGCTAATTCAATCAAGGAAACACTGCATGTTGGTGAAGGGCATATTGAAGAATGATCAGCCGAGTGGTTCTTGTGGGAGAACAACTCCATTTGGCTCACTAACTTCACACACCATCAGGCTTCCAAGCAGCTCTCAAGGAAACTCAGTTTTCACACTCTATGCTTAGTGCCCTCTGAGTGCATTATCTAGAAATGAACCTGTTAGAGCATCCCACACAAACGAATGCTCCACATGCGGGTTTCACATGCCACCAACTCCACATTCTCAGGCAACTTCAGCGCCACAGCCGTTTTCAGATAGCCCTCAATGTAAAGGCTCTAGACGCAAGTTTTGGTGTGAGAGCTAATTCAATCAAGGAAACACTGCATGTTGGTGAAGGGGCATATTGAAGAAGGATCAGCCGAGTGGTTCTTGTGGGAGAACAACTCCATTTGGCTCACTAACTTCACACACCATCAGGCTTCCAAGCAGCTCTCAAGGAAACTCAGTTTTCACACTCTATGCTTAGTGCCCTTTGAGTGCCTAGGACTGAAATGAAGCTTGGTGAGCATCCCACACAAACGAATGCTCCACATGCGGGTTTCACATGCCACCAACTCCACATTCACAGGCAACGTCAGCGCCACAGCCGTTTTCAGATAGCCCTCAATGCAAAGGCTCTAGATGCAAATATTGGTGTGAGAGTTAATTCAATCAAGGAAACACTGCATGTTGGTGAAGGGCATATTGAAGAAGGATCAGCCGAGTGGTTCTTGTGGAGAACCATTCCATTTGGCTCACTAACCTCACACACCATCAGGCTTCCAAGCAGCTCTCAAGGAAACTCAGTTTTCACACTCTATGCTTAGTGCCCTTTGAGTGCATTATCTAGGAATGAACCTGGTAGAGCATCCCACACAAACGAATGCTCCACATGGGGGTTTCACATGCCACCAACTCCACATTCACAGGCAACTTCAGCGCCACAGCCGTTCTCAGAGAGCCCTCAATGCAAAGGCTCTAGACGCAAATATTGATGTGAGAGCTAATTCAATCAAGGAAACACTGCATGTTGGTGAAGGGCATATTGAAGAAGGATCAGCCGAGTGGTTCTTGTGGGAGAACAACTCCATTTGGCTCACTAACTTCGCACACCATCAGGCTTCCAAGCAGCTCTCCAGAACTCTCAGTTTTCACACTCTATGCTTAGTGCCCTTTGAGTGCCTAGGACTGAAATGAATCTTGGTGAGCATCCCACACAAACGAATGCTCCACATGCGGATTTCACATGCCACCAACTCCACATTCTCAGGCAACTTCAGCGCCACAGCCGTTTTCAGATAGCCCTCAATGTAAAGGCTCTAGACGCAAATATTGGTGTGAGAGCTAATTCAATCAAGGAAACAATGCATGTTGGTGAAGGGCATATTGAAGAAGGATCAGCCGAGTGGTTCTTGTGGGAGAACAACTCCATTTGGCTCACTAACTTCACACACCATCAGGCTTCCAAGCAGCTCTCAAGGAAACTCAGTTTTCACACTCTATGCTTAGTGCCCTTTGAGTGCATTATCTAGGAATGAACCTGTTAGAGCATCCCACACAAACGATTGCTGCACATGCGGGTTTCACATGCCACCAACTCCACATTCACAGGCAACTTCAGCGCCACAGCCGTTTTCAGATAGCCCTCAATGCAAAGGCTCTAGACGCAAATATTGGTGTGAGAGCTAATTCAATCAAGAAAACACTGCATGTTGGTGAAGGGCATATTGAAGAAGGATCAGCCGAGTGGTTCTTGTGGGAGAACAACTCCATTTGGCTCACTAACTTCACACACCATCAGGCTTCCAAGCAGCTCTCAAGAAAACTCAGTTTTCACACTCTATGCTTAGTACTCTTTGAGTACCTAGGACTGAAATGAAGCTTGGTGAGCATCCCACACAAACGAATGCTCCACATGCGGGTTTCACATGCCACCAACTCCACATTCACAGGCAACTTCAGCGCCACAGCTGTTTTCAGATAGCCCTCAATGCAAAGGCACTAGACGCAAATATTGGTGTGAGAGCTAATTCAATCAAGGAAACACTGCATGTTGGTGAAGGGCATATTGAAGAAGGATCAGCCGAGTGGTTCTTGTGGGAGAACAACTCCATTTCGCTCACTAACTTCACACACCATCAGGCTTCCAAGCAGCTCTCAAGGAAACTCAGTTTTCACACTCTATCCTTAGTTCCCTTTGAGTGCATTATCTAGGAATGAACCTGGTAGAGCATCCCACACAAACAAAAGCTCCACATGCGGGTTTCACATGCCACCAACTCCACATTCACAGGCAACTTCAGCGCCACAGCCGTTTTCAGATAGCCCTCAATGCAAAGGCACTAGACGCAAATATTGGTGTGAGAGCTAATTCAATCAAGGAAACACTGCATGTTGGTGAAGGGCATATTGAAGAAGGATTCGCTGAGTGGTTCTTGTGGGAGAACAACTCCATTTGGCTCACTAACTTCACACACCATCAGGCTTCCAAGCAGCTCTCAAGGAAACTCAATTTTCACACTCTATACTTAGTGCCCTTTGAGTGCCTTCAACTGAAATGAAGCTTGGTGAGCATCCCACACAAATGAATGCTCCACAGGCGGGTTTCACATGCCACCAACTCCACATTCACAGGCAACTTCAGCGCCACAGCCGTTTTCAGAGAGCCCTCAATGCAAAGGCTCTAGATGCAAATATTGGTGTGAGAGCTAATTCAATCAAGGAAACACTGCATGTTGGTGAAGGGCATATTGAAGAAGGATCAGCCGAGTGTTTCTTGTGGGAGAACAATTCCATTTGGCTCACTAACCTCACACAGCATCAGGCTTCCAAGCAGCTCTCTAGGAAACTCAGTTTTCACACTCTATGCTTAGTGCCCTTTGAGTGCCTAGGACTGAAATGAAACTTGGTGAGCATCCCACACAAACGATTGCTCCACATGCGGGTGTCACATGCCGCCAACTCCACATTCTCAGGCAACTTCAACGCCACAGCCCTTTTCAGATAGCCCTCAATGCAAAGGCTCTAGACGCAAATATTGTTGTGAGAGCTAATTCAATCAAGGAAACACTGCATGTTGGTGAAGGGCATATTGAAGAATGATCAGCCGAGTGGTTCTTGTGGGAGAACAACTGCATTTGGCTCACTAACTTCACACACCATCAGGCTTCCAAGCAGCTCTAAAGGAAACTCAGTTTTCACACTCTATGCTTAGTGTCCTTTGAGTGCATTATCTAGGAATAAACCTGATAGAGCATTCCACACAAAGGAATGCTCCACATGCGGGTTTCACATGCCACCAACTCGACATTCACAGGCAACTTCAGCGCCACAGGCGTTTTCAGATAGCCCTCAATGTAAAGGCTCTAGACGCAAATATTGGTGTGAGAGCTAATTCAATCAAGGAAACACTGCATGTTGGTGAAGGGCATATTGAAGAAGGATCACCCGAGTGGTTCTTGTGGGAGAACAACTCCATGTGGCTCACTAACTTCACACACCATCAGGCTTCCAAGCAGCTCTCAAGGAAACTCAGTTTTCACACTGTATGCTTAGTGCCCTTTGAGTGCATTATCTAGGAATGAATCTGGTAGAGCATCCAAGACAAACGAATGCTCCACATGCGGGTTTCACATGCCACCAACTCCACATTCTCAGGCAACTTCAGCGCCACAGCCGTTTTCAGATAGCCCTCAATGCAAAGGCACTAGACGCAAATATTGGTGTGAGAGCTAATTCAATCAAGGAAACACTGCATGTTGGTGAAGGGCATATTGAAGAAGGATCAGCCGAGTGGTTCTTGTGGGAGAACAATTCCATTTGGCTCACTAACTTCACACACCATCAGGCTTCCAAGCAGCTCTCAAGGAAACTCAGTTTTCACACTCTATGCTTAGTGCCCTTTGAGTGCATTATCTAGTAATGAATCTGGTAGAGCATCCCACACAAACGAATGCTCCACATGCGGGTTTCACATGCCACCAACTCCACATTCACAGGCAACTTCAGCGCCACAGCTGTTTTCAGATAGCCCTCAATGCAAAGGCTCTAGACGCAAATATTGGTGTGAGAGCTAATTCAATCAAGGAAACACTGCATGTTGGTGAAGGGCATATTGAAGAAGGATCAGCCGAGTGGTTCTTGTGGGAGAACAACTCCATTTGGCTCACTAACTTCACACACCATCAGGCTTCCAAGCAGCTCTCAAGAAAACTCAGTTTTCACACTCTATGCTTAGTGCCCTTTGAGTGCCTAGGACTGAAATGAAGCTTGGTGAGCATCCCACACAAACGAATGCTCCACATGCGGGTTTCACATGCCACCAACTCCACATTCTCAGGCAACTTCAGCGCCACAGCTGTTTTCAGATAGCCCTCAATGTAAAGGCTCTAGACGCAAATATTGGTGTGAGAGCTAATTCAATCAAGGAAACACTGCATGTTGGTGAAGGGCATATTGAAGAAGGATCAGCCGAGTGGTTCTTGTGGGAGAACAACTCCATTTCGCTCACTAACTTCACACACCATCAGGCTTCCAAGCAGCTCTCAAGGAAACTCAGTTTTCACACTCTATGCTTAGTACCCTTTGAGTGCCTAGGACTGAAATGAAACTTGGTGAGCATCCCACACAAACGATTGCTGCATATCCGGGTTTCACATGCCACCAACTCCACATTCACAGGCAACTTCAGCGCCACAGCCATTTTCAGATAGCCCTCAATGCAAAGGCTCTAGACGCAAATATTGGTGTGAGAGCTAATTCAATCAAGGAAACACTGCATGTTGGTGAAGGGCATATTGAAGAAGGATCAGCCAAGTTGTTCTTGTGGGAGAACAACTCCATTTGGCTCACTAACTTCACACACCATCAGGCTTCCAAGAAGCTCTCAAGGAAACTCAGTTTTAACACTCTATGCTTAGTGCCCCTTGAGTGCATTATGTAGGAATAAACCTGGTAGAGCATTCCACACAAAGGAATGCTCCACATGCGGGTTTCACATGCCACCTACTCCACATTCTCAGGCAACTTCAGCGCCACAGCCGTTTTCAGATAGCCCTCAATGTAAAGGTTATAGACGCAAGTTTTGGTGTGAGATCTACATCAAACAAGGAAACACTGCATGTTGGTGAAGGGCATATTGAAGAAGGATCAGCCGAGTGGTTCTTGTGGGAGAACAACTCCATTTGGCTCACTAACTTCACACACCATCAGGCTTCCAAGCAGCTCTCAAGGAAACTCAGTTTTCACACTCTATGCTTAGTGACCTCTGAGTGCCTAGGACTGAAATGAACCTGGTAGAGCATCCCACACAAACGAATGCTCCACATGCGGGTTTCACATGCCACCAACTCCACATTCACAGGCAACTTCAGCGCCACAGCCGTTTTCAGATAGCCCTCAATGCAAAGGCTCTAGACGCAAATATTGGTGTGAGAGCTAATTCAATCAAGGAAACACTGCATGTTGGTGAAGGGCATATTGAAGAAGGATCAGCCGAGTGGTTCATGTGGGAGAACAACTCCATTTGGCTCACTAACTTCACAAACCATCAGGCTTCCAAGCAGCTCTAAAGGAAACTCAGTTTTCACATTCTATGCTTAGTGCCCTTTGAGTATCTAGGACTGAAATGAAACTTGCTGAGCATCAAACACAAACGAATGCTCCACAGGCGGGTTTCACATGCCACCAACTCCACATTCTCAGGCAACTTCTGCGCCGCGGCCGTTTTCAGATAGCCCTCAATGCAAAGGCACTAGACGCAAATATTGGTGTGAGAGCTAATTCAATCAAGGAAACACTGCATGTTGGTGAAGGGCATATTGAAGAAGGATCAGCCGAGTGGTTCTTGTGGGAGAACAACTCCATTTGGCTCACTAACTTCACACACCATCAGGCTTCCAAGCAGCTCTCAAGGAAACTCAGTTTTCACACTCTATGCTTAGTGCCCTCTGAGTGCATTATCTAGAAATGAACCTGGTAGAGCATCCCACACAAACGAATGCTCCACATGCGGGTTTCACATGCCACCAACTCCACATTCACAGGCAACTTCAGCGCCACAGCCGTTTTCAGATAGCCCTCAATGCAAAGGCTCTAGACGCAAATATTGGTGTGAGAGCTAATTCAATCAAGGAAACACTGCATGTTGGTGAAGGGCATATTGAAGAAGGATCAGCCGAGTGGTTCTTGTGGGAGAACAACTCCATTTGGCTCACTAACTTCACACACCATCAGGTTTCCAAGCAGCTCTAAAGGAAACTCAGTTTTCACACTCTATGTTTAGTGCCCCTTGAGTGCCTAGGACTGAAATGAAACTTGGTGAGCATCCCACACAAACGAATGCTCCACATGCGGGTTTCACATGCCACCAACTCCACATTCTCAGGCAACTTCAGCGCCACAGCCGTTTTCAGATAGCCCTCAATGCAAAGGCTCTAGATGCAAATATTGGTGTGAGAGCTAATTCAATCAAGGAAACACTGCATGTTGGTGAAGGGCATATTGAAGAAGGATCCGCTGAGTGGTTCTTGTGGGAGAACAACTCCATTTGGCTCACTAACTTCACACACCATCAGGCTTCCAAGCAGCTCTCAAGGAAACTCAGTTTTCACACTCTATGCTTAGTGCCCTTTGAGTGCCTTCGACTGAAATGAAGCTTGGTGAGCATCCCACACAAACGAATGCTCCACATGCGGGTTTCACATGCCACCAACTCCACATTCTCAGGCAACTTCACCGCCACAGCCGTTTTCAGATAGCCCTCAATGCAAAGGCTCTAGACGCAAATATTGGTGTGAGAGCTAATTCAATCAAGGAAACACTGCATGTTGGTGAAGGGCATATTGAAGAATGATCAGCCGAGTGGTTCTTGTGGGAGAACAACTCCATTTGGCTCACTAACTTCACACACCATCAGGCTTCCAAGCAGCTCTCAAGGAAACTCAGTTTTCACACTCTATGCTTAGTGCCCTTTGAGTGCATTATCTAGGAATGAACCTGGTAGATCATCCCACACAAACAAATGCTCCACATGCAGGTTTCACATGCCACCAACTCCACATTCACAGGCAACTTCAGCGCCACAGCCGTTTTCAGATAGCCCTCAAGGCATAGGCTCTAGACACAAATATTGGTGTGAGAGCTAATTCAATCAAGGAAACACTGCATTTTGGTGAAGGGCATATTGAAGAAGGATCAGCCGAGTGGTTCTTGTGGGAGAACAACTCCATTTGGCTCACTAACTTCACACACCATCAGGCTTCCAAGCAGCTCTCAAGGAAACTCAGTTTTCACACTCTATGCTTAGTGCCCTTTGAGTGCATTATCTAGGAATGAATCTGGTAGAGCATCCCACACAAACGAATGCTCCACATGCGGGTTTCACATGCCACCAACTCCACATTCACAGGCAACTTCAGTGCCACAGCCGTTTTCAGATAGCCCTCAATGCAAAGGCTCTAGACGCAAATATTGGTGTGAGAGCTAATTCAATCAAGGAAACACTGCATGTTGGTGAAGGGCATATTGAAGAATGATCAGCCGAGTGGTTCTTGTGGGAGAACAACTCCATTTGGCTCACTAACTTCACACACCATCAGGCTTCCAAGCAGCTCTCAAGGAAACTCAGTTTTCACACTCTATGTTTAGTGCCCTTTGAGTGCCTAGGACTGAAATGAAACTTGGTGAGCATCAAACACAAACGAATGCTCCACATGCGGGTTTCACATGCCACCAACTCCACATTCACAGGCAACTTCAGCGCCACAGCCGTTTTCAGATAGCCCTCAATGCAAAGGATCTAGACGCAAATATTGGTGTGAGAGCTAATTCAATCAAGGAAACACTGCATGTTGGTGAAGGGAATATTGAAGAAGGATCAGCCGAGTGGTTCTTGTGGGAGAACAATTCCATTTGGCTCACTAACTTCACACACCATCAGGCTTCCAAGCAGCTCTCAAGGAAACTCAGTTTTCACACTCTATGCTTAGTGCCCTTTGAGTGCATTATCTAGGAAGGAATCTGGTAGAGCATCCCACACAAACGAATGCTCCACATGCGGGTTTCACATGCCACCAACTCCACATTCACAGGCAACTTCAGTGCCACAGCCGTTTTCAGACAGCCCTCAATGCAAAGGCTCTAGACGCAAATATTGGTGTGAGAACTAATTCAATCAAGGAAACACTGCATGTTGGTGAAGGGCATATTGAAGAAGGATCAGCCGAGTGGTTCTTGTGGGAGAACAACTCCATTTGGCTCACTAACTTCACACACCATCAGGCTTCCAAGCAGCTCTCAAGGAAACTCAGTTTTCACACTCTATGCTTAGTGCACATTGAGTACATTATCTAGGAATGAACCTGTTAGAGCATCCCACACAAACAAAAGCTCCACATGCAGGTTTCACATGCCACCAACTCCACATTCACAGGCAACTTCAGCGCCACTGCCGTTTTCAGATAGCCCTCAATGCAAAGGCTCTAGACGCAAATATTGGTGTGAGAGCTAATTCAATCAAGGAAACACTGCATGTTGGTGAAGGGCATATTGAAGAAGGATCAGCCGAGTGGTTCTTGTGGGAGAACAACTCCATTTGGCTCACTAACTTCACACACCATCAGGCTTCCAAGCAGCTCTCAAGGAATCTCTGTTTTCACACTCTATGCTTAGTGCCCTTTGACTGCATTATCTAGGAATAAACCTGGTAGAGCATTCCACACAAAGGAATGCTCCACATGCGGGTTTCACATGCCACCAACTCCACATTCACAGGCAACTTCAGTGCCACAGCCGTTTTCAGATAGCCCTCAATGGAAAGGCTCTAGACGCATAGATTGGTGTGAGAGCTAATTCAATCAAGGAAACACTGCATGTTGGTGAAGGGCATATTGAAGAAGGATCAGCCGAGTGGTTCTTGTGGGAGAACAACTCCATTTGGCTCACTAACTTCACACACCATCAGGCTTCCAAGCAGCTCTCAAGGAAACTCAGTTTTCACACTCTGTGCTTAGTGCCCTTTGAGTGCCTAGGACTGAAATGAAAGTTGGTGAGCATCAAACACAAACGAATGCTCTACATGCGGGTTTCACATGCCACCAACTCCACATTTTCAAGCAACTTCAGCGCCACAGCCGTTTTCAGATGGCCCTCAATGCAAAGGCTCTAGACGCAAATATTGGTGTGAGAGCTAATTCAATCAAGGAAACACTGCATGTTGGTGAAGGGCATATTGAAGAAGGATCAGCCGAGTGGTTCTTGTGGGAGAACAACTCCATTTGGCTCACTAACTTCACACACCATCAGGCTTCCAAGCAGCTCTCAAGGAAACTCAGTTTTCACACTCTATGCTTAGTGCCCTTTGAGTGCATTATCTAGGAATGAACCTGGTAGAGCATCCCACACAAACGAATGCTCCACATGCGGGTTTCACATGCCACCAACTCCACTTTGACAGGCAACTTCAGCGCCACAGCCGTTTTCAGATAGCCCTCAATGCAAGGGCTCTAGACGCAAATATTGGTGTGAGAGCTATTTCTATCAAGGAAAAACTGCATGTTGGTGAAGGGCATATTGAAGAAGGATCCGCCGAGTGGTTCTTGTGGGAGAACAACTCCATTTGGCTCACTAACTTCACACACCATCAGGCTTCCAAGCAGCTCTCAAGGAAACTCAGTTTTCACACTCTATGCTTAGTGCCATTTGAGTGCCTAGGACTGAAATGAAGCTTGGTGAGCTTCCCACACAAACGAATGCTCCACATGCGGGTTTCACATGCCACCAACTCCACATTCACAGGCAGCTTCACCGCCACACACGTTTTCAGATAGCCCTCAATGCAAAGGCTCTAGACACAAATATTGGTGTGAGAGCTAATTCAATCAAGGAAACACTGCATGTTGGTGAAGGGCATATTGAAGAAGGATCAGCCGAGTGGTTCTTGTGGGAGAACAACTCCATTTGGCTCACTAACTTCACACACCATCAGGCTTCCAAGCAGCTCTCAAGGAAACTCAGTTTTCACACTCTATGCTTAGTGCCCTTTGAGTGCATTATCTACGAATGAACATGGTAGAGCATCCCACACAAACGAATGCTCCACATGCGGGTTTCACATGCCACCAACTCCACATTCACAGGCAACTTCAGCGCCACAGCCGTTTTCAGATAGCCCTCAATGGAAAGGCTCTAGACGCAAATATTGGTGTGAGAGCTAATTCAATCAAGGAAACACTGCATGTTGGTGAAGGGCATATTGAAGAAGGATCAGCCGAGTGGTTCTTGTGGGAGAACAACTCCATTTGGCTCACTAACTTCACACACCATCAGGCTTCCAAGCAGCTCTCAAGGAAACTCAGTTTTCACACTCTATGCTTAGTGCCCTTTGAGTGCCTAGGACTGAAATGAAGCTTGGTGAGCATCCCACACAAACGAATGCTCCACATGCGGGTTTCACATGCCACCAACTCCACATTCTCAGGCAACTTCAGCGCCACAGCCGTTTTCAGACAGCCCTCAATGCAAAGGCTCTGGACGCAAATATTGGTGTGAGAGCTAATTCAATCAAGGAAACACTGCATGTTGGTGAAGGGCATATTGAAGAAGGATCAGCTGAGTGGTTCTTGTGGGAGAACAACTCCATTTGGCTCACTAACTTCACACACCATCAGGCTTCCAAGCAGCTCTCAAGGAAACTCAGTTGTCACACTCTATGCTTAGTGCCCTTTGAGTGCATTATCTAGGAATGAACCTGTTAGAGCATCCCACACAAACGAATGCTCCACATGCGGGTTTCACATGCCACCAACTCCACATTCACAGGCAACTTCAGCGCCACAGCCGTTTTCAGATAGCCCTCAATGCAAAGGCTCTAGACGCAAATATTGGTGTGAGAGCTAATTCAATCAAGGAAACACTGCATGTTGGTGAAGGGCATATTGAAGAAGGATCAGCCGAGTGGTTCTTGTGGGAGAACAATTCCATTTGGCTCACTAACTTCACACACCATCAGGCTTCCAAGCAGCTCTCAAGGAAACTCAGTTTTCACACTCTATGCTTAGTGCCCTTTGAGTGCATTATCTAGGAAGGAATCTGGTAGAGCATCCCAAACAAACGAATGCTCCACATGCGGGTTTCACATGCCACCAACTCCACATTCTCAGGCAACTTCAGCGCCACAGCCGTTTTCAGAAAGCCCTCAATGTAAAGGCTCTAGACGCATAGATTGGTGTGAGAGCTAATTCAATCAAGGAAACACTGCATGTTGGTGAAGGGCATATTGAAGAAGGATCAGCCGAGTGGTTCTTGTGGGAGAACAACTCCATTTGGCTCACTAACTTCACACACCATCAGGCTTCCAAGCAGCTCTCCAGAAAACTCAGTTTTCACACTCTATGCTTAGTGCGCTTTGAGTGCCTAGGACTGAGATGAAGCTTGGTGAGCATCCCACACAAACGAATGCTCCACATGCGGGTTTCACATGCCACCAACTCCACATTCTCAGTCAACTTCAGCGCCACAGCTGTTTTCAGATAGCCCTCAGTGTAAAGGCTCTAGACGCAAATATTGGTGTGAGAGCTAATTCAATCAAGGAAACACTGCATGTTGGTGAAGGGCATATTGAAGAAGGATCAGCTGAGTGGTTCTTGTGGGAGAACAACTCCATTTGGCTCACTAAATTCACACACCATCAGGCTTCCAAGCAGCTCTCAAGGAAACTCAGTTTTCACACTCTATGCTTAGTGCCCTCTGAGTGCATTATCTAGAAATGAACCTGGTAGAGCATCCCACACAAATGAATGCTCCACATGCGGGTTTCACATGCCACCAAGTCTACATTCTCAGGCAACTTCAGCGCCACAGCCGTTTTCAGATAGCCCTCAATGCAAAGGCTCTGGACGCAAATATTGGTGTGAGAGCTAATTCAATCAAGGAAACACTGCATGTTGGTGAAGGGCATATTGAAGAAAGATCAGCCGAGTGGTTCTTGTGGGAGAACAACTCCATTTGGCTCACTAACTTCACACACCATCAGGCTTCCAAGCAGCTCTCAAGGAAACTCAGTTTTCACACTCTATGCTTAGTGCCATTTGAGTGCCTAGGACTGAAATGAAGCTTGGTGAGCTTCCCACACAAACGAATGCTCCACATGCGGGTTTCACATGCCACCAACTCCACATTCCCAGGCAACTTCAGCGCCACACACGTTTTCAGATAGCCCTCAATGCAAAGGCTCTAGACGCAAATATTGGTGTGAGAGCTAATTCAATCAAGGAAACACTGCATGTTGGTGAAGGGCATATTGAAGAAGGATCAGCCGAGTGGTTCTTGTGGGAGAACAACTCCATTTGGCTCACTAACTTCACACACCATCAGGCTTCCAAGCAGCTCTCAAGGAATCTCTGTTTTCACACTCTATGCTTAGTGCCCTTTGAGTGCATTATCTAGGAATAAACCTGTTAGAGCATCCCACACAAACGAATGCTCCACATGCGGGTTTCACATGCCACCAACTCCACATTCACAGGCAACTTCAGCGCCACAGCCGTTTTCAGAGAGCCCTCAATGCAAAGGCTCTAGACGCAAATATTGATGTGAGAGCTAATTCAATCAAGGAAACACTGCATGTTGGTGAAGGGCATATTGAAGAAGGATCAGCCGAGTGGTTCTTGTGGGAGAACAACTCCATTTGGCTCACTAACTTCACACACCATCAGGCTTCCAAGCAGCTCTCCAGAAAACTCAGTTTTCACACTCTATGCTTAGTGCACTTTGAGTGCATTATCTAGGAATGAACCTGGTAGAGCATCCCACACAAACGAATGCTCCACATGCGGGTTTCACATGCCACCAACTCCACATTCACAGGCAACTTCAGCGCCACAGCCGTTTTCACATAGCCCTCAATGCAAAGGCTCTAGACGCAAATATTGGTGTGAGAGCTAATTCAATCAAGGAAACACTGCATGTTGGTGAAGGGCATATTGAAGAAGGATCAGCCGAGTGGTTCTTGTGGGAGAACAACTCCATTTGGCTCACTAACTTCACACACCATCAGGTTTCCAAGCAGCTCTAAAGGAAACTCAGTTTTCACACTCTATGTTTAGTGCCCTTTGAGTGCCTAGGACTGAAATGAAACTTGGTGAGCATCAAACACAAACGAATGCTCCACATGCGGGTTTCACATGCCACCAACTCCACATTCACAGGCAACTTCAGCGCCACAGCCGTTTTCAGATAGCCCTCAATGCAAAGGATCTAGACGCAAATATTGGTGTGAGAGCTAATTCAATCAAGGAAACACTGCATGTTGGTGAAGGGCATATTGAAGAAGGATCAGCCGAGTGGTTCTTGTGGGAGAACAATTCCATTTGGCTCACTAACTTCACACACCATCAGGCTTCCAAGCAGCTCTCAAGGAAACTCAGTTTTCACACTTTATGCTTAGTGCCCTTTGAGTGCATTATCTAGGAATGAATCTGGTAGAGCATCCCACACAAACGAATGCTCCACATGCGGGTTTCACATGCCACCAACTCCACATTCACAGGCAACTTCAGTGCCACAGCCGTTTTCAGACAGCCCTCAATGCAAAGGCTCTGGACGCAAATATTGGTGTGAGAGCTAATTCAATCAAGGAAACACTGCATGTTGGTGAAGGGCATATTGAAGAAGGATCAGCCGAGTGGTTCTTGTGGGAGAACAACTCCATTTGGCTCACTAACTTCACACACCATCAGGCTTCCAAGCAGCTCTCAAGGAAACTCAGTTTTCACACTCTATGCTTAGTGCCCTTTGAGTGCATTATCTAGGAATAAACCTGGTAGTGCATTCCACACAAAGGAATGCTCCACATGCAGGTTTCACATGCCACCAACTCCACATTCACAGGCAACTTCAGCGCCACTGCCGTTTGCAGATAGCCCTCAATGTAAAGGCTCTAGACGCAAATATTGGTGTGAGAGCTAATTCAAGGAAACACTGCATGTTGGTGAAGGGCATATTGAAGAAGGATCAGCCGAGTGGTTCTTGTGGGAGAACAACTCCATTTGGCTCACTAACTTCACACACCATCAGGCTTCCAAGCAGCTCTCAAGGAAACTAAGTTTTCACACTCTATGCTTAGTGCCCTTTGAGTGCATCATCTAGGAATGAACCTGGTAGAGCATCCCACACAAACGAATGCTCCACATGCGGGTTTCACATGCCACCAACTCCACATTCACAGGCAACTTCAGTGCCACAGCCGTTTTCAGATAGCCCTCAATGCAAAGGCTCTAGACGCATAGATTGGTGTGAGAGCTAATTCAATCAAGGAAACACTGCATGTTGGTGAAGGGCATATTGAAGAAGGATCAGCCGAGTGGTTCTTGTGGGAGAACAACTCCATTTGGCTCACTAACTTCACACACCATCAGGCTTCCAAGCAGCTCTCAAGGAAACTCAGTTTTCACACTCTGTGCTTAGTGCCCTTTGAGTGCCTAGGACTGAAATGAAAGTTGGTGAGCATCAAACACAAACGAATGCTCTACATGCGGGTTTCACATGCCACCAACTCCACATTTTCAAGCAACTTCAGCGCCACAGCCGTTTTCAGATAGCCCTAAATGCAAAGGCTCTAGACGCAAATATTGGTGTGAGAGCTAATTCAATCAAGGAAACACTGCATGTTGGTGAAGGGCATATTGTAGAAGGATCAGCCGAGCGGTTCTTGTGGGAGAACAACTCCATTTGGCTCACTAACTTCACACACCATCAGGCTTCCAAGCAGCTCTCAAGGAAACTCAGTTTTCACACTCTATGCTTAGTGCCCTTTGAGTGCCTAGGACTGAAATGAAACTTGGTGAGCATCCCACACAAAGGAATGCTCCACATGCGGGTTTCACATGCCACCAACTCCACATTCACAGGCAACTTCAGCGCCACAGCCGTTTTCAGAGAGCCCTCAATGCAAAGGCTCTAGACGCAAATATTGATGTGAGAGCTAATTCAATCAAGGAAACACTGCATGTTGGTGAAGGGCATATTGAAGAAGGATCAGCCGAGTGGTTCTTGTGGGAGAACAACTCCATTTGGCTCACTAACTTCACACACCATCAGGCTTCCAAGCAGCTCTCCAGAAAACTCAGTTTTCACACTCTATGCTTAGTGCACTTTGAGTGCATTATCTAGGAATGAACCTGGTAGAGCATCCCACACAAACGAATGCTCCACATGCGGGTTTCACATGCCACCAACTCCACATTCACAGGCAACTTCAGCGCCACAGCCGTTTTCACATAGCCCTCAATGCAAAGGCTCTAGACGCAAATATTGGTGTGAGAGCTAATTCAATCAAGGAAACACTGCATGTTGGTGAAGGGCATATTGAAGAAGGATCAGCCGAGTGGTTCTTGTGGGAGAACAACTCCATTTGGCTCACTAACTTCACACACCATCAGGTTTCCAAGCAGCTCTAAAGGAAACTCAGTTTTCACACTCTATGTTTAGTGCCCTTTGAGTGCCTAGGACTGAAATGAAACTTGGTGAGCATCAAACACAAACGAATGCTCCACATGCGGGTTTCACATGCCACCAACTCCACATTCACAGGCAACTTCAGCGCCACAGCCGTTTTCAGATAGCCCTCAATGCAAAGGATCTAGACGCAAATATTGGTGTGAGAGCTAATTCAATCAAGGAAACACTGCATGTTGGTGAAGGGCATATTGAAGAAGGATCAGCCGAGTGGTTCTTGTGGGAGAACAATTCCATTTGGCTCACTAACTTCACACACCATCAGGCTTCCAAGCAGCTCTCAAGGAAACTCAGTTTTCACACTCTATGCTTAGTGCCCTTTGAGTGCATTATCTAGGAATGAATCTGGTAGAGCATCCCACACAAACGAATGCTCCACATGCGGGTTTCACATGCCACCAACTCCACATTCACAGGCAACTTCAATGCCACAGCCGTTTTCAGACAGCCCTCAATGCAAAGGCTCTAGACGCAAATATTGGTGTGAGAGCTAATTCAATCAAGGAAACACTGCATGTTGGTGAAGGGCATATTGAAGAAGGATCAGCCGAGTGGTTCTTGTGGGAAAACAACTCCATTTGGCTCACTAACTTCACACACCATCAGGCTTCCAAGCAGCTCTCAAGGAAACTCAGTTTTCACACTCTATGCTTAGTGCCCTTTGAGTGCATTATCTAGGAATAAACCTGGTAGTGCATTCCACACAAAGGAATGCTCCACATGCAGGTTTCACATGCCACCAACTCCACATTCACAGGCAACTTCAGCGCCACTGCCGTTTGCAGATAGCCCTCAATGTAAAGGCTCTAGACGCAAATATTGGTGTGAGAGCTAATTCAAGGAAACACTGCATGTTGGTGAAGGGCATATTGAAGAAGGATCAGCCGAGTGGTTCTTGTGGGAGAACAACTCCATTTGGCTCACTAACTTCACACACCATCAGGCTTCCAAGCAGCTCTCAAGGAAACTCAGTTTTCACACTCTATGCTTAGTGCCCTTTGAGTGCCTAGGACTGAAATGAAACTTGGTGAGCATCCCACACAAAGGAATGCTCCACATGCGGGTTTCACATGCCACCAACTCCACATTCTCAGGCAACTTCAGCGCCACAGCCGTTTTCAGATAGCCCTCAATGCAAAGGCTCTAGACGCAAATGTTGGTGTGAGAGCTAATTCAATCAAGGAAACGCTGCATGTTGGTGAAGGGCATATTGAAGAAGGATCCGCTGAGTGGTTCTTGTGGGAGAACAACTCCATTTGGCTCACTAACTTCACACACCATCAGGCTTCCAAGCAGCTCTCAAGGAAACTCAGTTTTCACACTCTATGCTTAGTGCCCTTTGAGTGCATTATCTAGGAATGAACCTGGTAGAGCATCCCACACAAACGAATGCTCCACATGCGGGTTTCACATGCCACCAACTCCACATTCACAGGCAACTTCAGCGCCACAGCCGTTTTCAGATAGCCCTCAATGCAAGGGCTCTAGACGCAAATATTGGTGTGAGAGCTATTTCTATCAAGGAAACACTGCATGTTGGTGAAGGGCATATTGAAGAAGGATCAGCCGAGTGGTTCTTGTGGGAGAACAACTCCATTTGGCTCACTAACTTCACACACCATCAGGCTTCCAAGCAGCTCTCAAGGAAACTCAGTTTTCACACTCTATGCTTAGTGCCCTTTGAGTGCCTAGGACTGAAATGAAGCTTGGTGAGCTTCCCACACAAACGAATGCTCCACATGCGGGTTTCACATGCCACCAACTCCACATTCACAGGCAACTTCAGCGCCACACACGTTTTCAGATAGCCCTCAATGCAAAGGCTCTAGACGCAAATATTGGTGTGAGAGCTAATTCAATCAAGGAAACACTGCATGTTGGTGAAGGGCATATTGAAGAAGGATCAGCCGAGTGGTTCTTGTGGGAGAACAACTCCATTTGGCTCACTAACTTCACACACCATCAGGCTTCCAAGCAGCTCTCAAGGAAACTCAGTTTTCACACTCTATGCTTAGTGCCCTTTGAGTGCATTATCTACGAATGAATCTGGTAGAGCATCCCACACAAAGGAATGCTCCACATGCGGGTTTCACATGCCACCAACTCCACATTCACAGGCAACTTCAGCGCCACAGCCGTTTTCAGATAGCCCTCAATGCAAAGGCTCTAGACGCAAATATAGGTGTGAGAGCTAATTCAATCTAGGAAACACTGCATGTTGGTGAAGGGCATATTGAAGAAGGATCAGCCGAGTGGTTCTTGTGGGAGAACAACTCCATTTGGCTCACTAACTTCACACACCATCAGGCTTCCAAGCAGCTCTCAAGGAAACTCAGTTTTCACACTCTATGCTTAGTGCCATTTGAGTGCCTAGGACTGAAATGAAGCTTGGTGAGCATCCCACACAAACGAATGCTCCACATGCGGGTTTCACATGCCACCAACTACACATTCTCAGGCAACTTCAGCGCCACAGCCGTTTTCAGACAGCCCTCAATGCAAAGGCTCTGGACGCAAATATTGGTGTGAGAGCTAATTCAATCAAGGAAACACTGCATGTTGGTGAAGGGCATATTGAAGAAGGATCAGCCGAGTGGTACTTGTGGGAGAACAACTCCATTTGGCTCACTAACTTCACACACCATCAGGCTTCCAAGCAGCTCTCAAGGAAACTCAGTTTTCACACTCTATGCTTAGTGCCCTTTGAGTGCATCATCTAGGAATGAACCTGGTAGAGCATCCCACACAAACGAATGCTCCACATGCGGGTTTCACATGCCACCAACTCCACATTCACAGGCAACTTCAGTGCCACAGCCGTTTTCAGATAGCCCTCAATGTAAAGGCTCTAGACGCATAGATTGGTGTGAGAGCTAATTCAATCAAGGAAACACTGCATGTTGGTGAAGGGCATATTGAAGAAGGATCAGCCGAGTGGTTCTTGTGGGAGAACAACTCCATTTGGCTCACTAACTTCACACACCATCAGGCTTCCAAGCAGCTCTCAAGGAAACTCAGTTTTCACACTCTGTGCTTAGTGCCCTTTGAGTGCCTAGGACTGAAATGAAAGTTGGTGAGCATCAAACACAAAGGAATGCTCTACATGCGGGTTTCACATGCCACCAACTCCACATTTTCAAGCAACTTCAGCGCCACAGCCGTTTTCAGATAGCCCTCAATGCAAAGGCTCTAGACGCAAATATTGGTGTGAGAGCTAATTCAATCAAGGAAACACTGCATGTTGGTGAAGGGCATATTGAAGAAGGATCAGCCGAGCGGTTCTTGTGGGAGAACAACTCCATTTGGCTCACTAACTTCACACACCATCAGGCTTCCAAGCAGCTCTCAAGGAAACTCAGTTTTCACACTCTATGCTTAGTGCGCTTTGAGTGCATTATCTACGAATGAACCTGGTAGAGCATCCCACACAAAGGAATGCTCCACATGCGGGTTTCACATGCCACCAACTCCACATTCACAGGCAACTTCAGCGCCACAGCCGTTTTCAGATAGCCCTCAATGCAAAGGCTCTAGACGCAAATATTGGTGTGAGAGCTAATTCAATCAAGGAAACACTGCATGTTGGTGAAGGGCATATTGAAGAAGGATCAGCCGAGTGGTTCTTGTGGGAGAACAACTCCATTTGGCTCACTAACTTCACACACCATCAGGCTTCCAAGCAGCTCTCAAGGAAACTCAGTTTTCACACTCTATGCTTAGTGCGCTTTGAGTGCATTATCTACGAATGAACCTGGTAGAGCATCCCACACAAAGGAATGCTCCACATGCGGGTTTCACATGCCACCAACTCCACATTCACAGGCAACTTCAGCGCCACAGCCGTTTTCAGATAGCCCTCAATGCAAAGGCTCTAGACGCAAATATTGGTGTGAGAGCTAATTCAATCAAGGAAACACTGCATGTTGGTGAAGGGCATATTGAAGAAGGATCAGCCGAGTGGTTCTTGTGGGAGAACAACTCCATTTGGCTCACTAACTTCACACACCATCAGGCTTCCAAGCAGCTCTCAAGGAAACTCAGTTTTCACACTCTATGCTTAGTGCCCTTTGAGTGCCTAGGACTGAAATGAAGCTTGGTGAGCATCCCACACAAACGAATGCTCCACATGCGGGTTTCACATGCCACCAACTACACATTCTCAGGCAACTTCAGCGCCACAGCCGTTTTCAGACAGCCCTCAATGGAAAGGCTCTAGACGCATAGATTGGTGTGAGAGCTAATTCAATCAAGGAAACACTGCATGTTGGTGAAGGGCATATTGAAGAAGGATCCGCCGAGTGGTTCTTGTGGGAGAACAACTCCATTTGGCTCACTAACTTCACACACCATCAGGCTTCCAAGCAGCTCTCAAGGAAACTCAGTTTTCACACTCTGTGCTTAGTGCCCTTTGAGTGCCTAGGACTGAAATGAAAGTTGGTGAGCATCAAACACAAACGAATGCTCTACATGCGGGTTTCACATGCCACCAACTCCACATTTTCAAGCAACTTCAGCGCCACAGCCGTTTTCAGATAGCCCTCAATGTAAAGGCTCTAGACGCAAATATTGGTGTGAGAGCTAATTCAATCAAGGAAACACTGCATGTTGGTGAAGGGCATATTGAAGAAGGATCAGCCGAGTGGTTCTTGTGGGAGAACAAGTCCATTTGGCTCACTAACTTCACACACCATCAGGCTTCCAAGCAGCTCTCAAGGAAACTCAGTTTTCACACTCTATGCTTAGTGCCCTTTGAGTGCATTATCTAGAAATGAACCTGGTAGAACATCCCACACAAACGAATGCTCCACATGCGGGTTTCACATGCCACCAACTACACATTGTCAGGCAACTTCAGCGCCACAGCCGTTTTCAGACAGCCCTCAATGCAAAGGCTCTGGACGCAAATATTGGTGTGAGAGCTAATTCAATCAAGGAAACACTGCATGTTGGTGAAGGGCATATTGAAGAAGGATCCGCTGAGTGGTTCTTGTGGGAGAACAACTCCATTTGGCTCACTAACTTCACACACCATCAGGCTTCCAAGCAGCTCTCAAGGAAACTCAGTTTTCACACTCTATGCTTAGTGCCCTTTGAGTGCATTATCTAGGAAGGAACCTGGTAGAGCATCCCACACAAACGAATGCTCCACATGCGGGTTTCACATGCCACCAACTCCACATGCTCAGGCAACTTCAGCGCCACAGCCGTTTTCAGATAGCCCTCAATGCAAGGGCTCTAGACGCAAATATTGGTGTGAGAGCTATTTCTATCAAGGAAACACTGCATGTTGGTGAAGGGCATATTGAAGAAGGATCCGCTGAGTGGTTCTTGTGGGAGAACAACTCCATTTGGCTCACTAACTTCACACACCATCAGGCTTCCAAGCAGCTCTCAAGGAAACTCAGTTTTCACACTCTATGCTTAGTGCCATTTGAGTGCCTAGGACTGAAATGAAGCTTGGTGAGCTTCCCACACAAACGAATGCTCCACATGCGGGTTTCACATGCCACCAACTCCACATTGTCAGGCAACTTCAGCGCCACAGCCGTTTTCAGATAGCCCTCAATGCAAAGGCTCTAGACGCAAATATTGGTGTGAGAGCTAATTCAATCAAGGAAACACTGCATGTTGGTGAAGGGCATATTGAAGAAGGATCAGCCGAGTGGTTCTTGTGGGAGAACAACTCCATTTGGCTCACTAACTTCACACACCATCAGGCTTCCAAGCAGCTCTCAAGGAAACTCAGTTTTCACACTCTATGCTTAGTGCCCTTTGAGTGCATTATCTAGGAATGAACCTGATAGAGCATCCCACACAAAGGAATGCTCCACATGCGGGTTTCACATGCCACCAACTCCACATTCACAGGCAACTTCAGCGCCACAGCCGTTTTCAGATAGCCCTCAATGCAAAGGCTCTAGACGCAAATATTGGTGTGAGAGCTAATTCAATCAAGGAAACACTGCATGTTGGTGAAGGGCATATTGAAGAAGGATCAGCCGAGTGGTTCTTGTGGGAGAACAACTCCATTTGGCTCACTAACTTCACACACCATCAGGCTACCAAGCAGCTCTCAAGGAAACTCAGTTTTCACACTCTATGCTTAGTGCCCTCTGAGTGCCTAGGACTGAAATGAAGCTTGGTGAGCATCCCACACAAACGAATGCTCCACATGCGGGTATCACATGCCACCAACTCCACATGCTCAGGCAACTTCAGCGCCACAGCCGTTTTCAGATAGCCCTCAATGTAAAGGCTCTAGACGCAAATATTGGTGTGAGAGCTAATTCAATCAATGAAACACTGCATGTTGGTGAAGGGCATATTGAAGAAGGATCAGCCGAGTGGTTCTTGTGGGAGAACAATTCCATTTGGCTCACTAACTTCACACACCATCAGGCTTCCAAGCAGCTCTCAAGGAAACTCAGTTTTCACACTCTATGCTTAGTGCCCTTTGAGTGCATTATCTAGGAAGGAATCTGGTAGAGCATCCCAAACAAACGAATGCTCCACATGCGGGTTTCACATGCCACCAACTCCACATTCACAGGCAACTTCAGCGCCACAGCCGTTTTCAGATAGCCCTCAATGTAAAGGCTCTAGACGCAAATATTGGTGTGAGAGCTAATTCAATCAAGGAAACACTGCATGTTGGTGAAGGGCATATTGAAGAAGGATCAGCCGAGTGGTTCTTGTGGGAGAACAACTCCATTTGGCTCACTAACTTCACACACCATCAGTCTTCCAAGCAGCTCTCCAGAAAATTCAGTTTTCACACTGTAAGCTTAGTGCCCTTTGAGTGCCTAGGACTGAAATGAAGCTTGGTGAGCATCCCACACAAACGAATGCTCCACATGCGGGTTTCACATGCCACCAACTCCACATTCTCAGGCAACTTCAGCGCCACAGCCGTTTTCAGACAGCCCTCAATGCAAAGGCTCTGGACGCAAATATTGGTGTGAGAGCTAATTCAATCAAGGAAACACTGCATGTTGGTGAAGGGCATATTGAAGAAGGATCAGCCGAGTGGTTCTTGTGGGAGAACAACTCCATTTGGCTCACTAACTTCACACACCATCAGGCTTCTAAGCAGCTCTCAAGGAAACTCAGTTTTCACACTCTATGCTTAGTGCCCTCTGAGTGCCTAGGACTGAAATGAAGGTTGGTGAGCATCCCACACAAACGAATGCTCCACATGCGGGTTTCACATGCCACCAACTCCATATTCTCAGGCAACTTCAGCGCCACAGCCGTTTTCAGATAGCCCTCAATGTAAAGGCTCTAGACGCAAATATTGGTGTGAGAGCTAATTCAATCAAGGAAACACTGCATGTTGGTGAAGGGCATATTGAAGAAGGATCAGCCGAGTGGTTCTTGTGGGAGAACAACTCCATTTGGCTCACTAACTTCACACACCATCAGGCTTCCAAGCAGCTCTCAAGGAAACACAGTTGTCACACTCTATGCTTAGTGCCCTTTGAGTGCATTATCTAGGAATGAACCTGATAGAGTATCCCACACAAACGAATGCTCCACATGCGGGTTTCACATGCCACCAACTCCACATTCACAGGCAACTTCAGCGCCACAGCCGTTTTCAGATAGCCCTCAATGCAAAGGCTCTAGACGCAAATATTGGTGTGAGAGCTAATTCAATCAAGGAAACACTGCATGTTGGTGAAGGGCATATTGAAGAAGGATCAGCCGAGTGGTTCTTGTGGGAGAACAACTCCATTTGGCTCACTAACTTCACACACCATCAGGCTTCCAAGCAGCTCTCCAGAAAATTTAGTTTTCACACTCTATGCTTAGTGCCCTTTGAGTGCCTAGGACTGAAATGAATCTTGGTGAGCATCCCACACAAACGAATGCTCCACATGCGGGTTTCACATGCCCCCAACTCCACATTCTCAGGCAACTTCAGCGCCACAGCCATTTTCAGATAGCCCTCAATGCAAAGGCTCTAGACGCAAATATTGGTGTGAGAGCTAATTCAATCAAGGAAACACTGCATGTTGGTGAAGGGCATATTGAAGAAGGATCAGCCGAGTGGTTCTTGTGGGAGAACAACTCCATTTGGCTCACTAACTTCACACACCATCAGGCTTCCAAGCAGCTCTCAAGGAAACTCAGTTTTCACACTCTATGCTTAGTGCCCTCTGAGTGCCTAGGACTGAAATGAAGCTTGGTGAGCATCCCACACAAACGAATGCTCCACATGCGGGTTTCACATGCCACCAACTCCACATGCTCAGGCAACTTCAGCGCCACAGCCGTTTTCAGATAGCCCTCAATGTAAAGGCTCTAGACGAAAATATTGGTGTGAGAGCTAATTCAATCAATGAAACACTGCATGTTGGTGAAGGGCATATTGAAGAAGGATCAGCCGAGTGGTTCTTGTGGGAGAACAATTCCATTTGGCTCACTAACTTCACACACCATCAGGCTTCCAAGCAGCTCTCAAGGAAACTCAGTTTTCACACTCTATGCTTAGTGCCCTTTGAGTGCATTATCTAGGAAGGAATCTGGTAGAGCATCCCAAACAAACGAATGCTCCACATGCGGGTTTCACATGCCACCAACTCCACATTCACAGGCAACTTCAGCGCCACAGCCGTTTTCAGATAGCCCTCAATGTAAAGGCTCTAGACGCAAATATTGGTGTGAGAGCTAATTCAATCAAGGAAACACTGCATGTTGGTGAAGGGCATATTGAAGAAGGATCAGCCGAGTGGTTCTTGTGGGAGAACAACTCCATTTGGCTCACTAACTTCACACACCATCAGGCTTCCAAGCAGCTCTCCAGAAAATTCAGTTTTCACACTGTAAGCTTAGTGCCCTTTGAGTGCCTAGGACTGAAATGAAGCTTGGTGAGCATCCCACACAAACGAATGCTCCACATGCGGGTTTCACATGCCACCAACTCCACATTCTCAGGCAACTTCAGCGCCACAGCCGTTTTCAGACAGCCCTCAATGCAAAGGCTCTGGACGCAAATATTGGTGTGAGAGCTAATTCAATCAAGGAAACACTGCATGTTGGTGAAGGGCATATTGAAGAAGGATCAGCCGAGTGGTTCTTGTGGGAGAACAACTCCATTTGGCTCACTAACTTCACACACCATCAGGCTTCCAAGCAGCTCTCAAGGAAACTCAGTTTTCACACTCTATGCTTAGTGCCCTCTGAGTGCCTAGGACTGAAATGAAGGTTGGTGAGCATCCCACACAAACGAATGCTCCACATGCGGGTTTCACATGCCACCAACTCAACATTCTCAGGCAACTTCAGCGCCACAGCCGTTTTCACATAGCCCTCAATGTAAAGGCTCTAGACGCAAATATTGGTGTGAGAGCTAATTCAATCAAGGAAACACTGCATGTTGGTGAAGGGCATATTGAAGAAGGATCAGCCGAGTGGTTCTTGTGGGAGAACAACTCCATTTGGCTCACTAACTTCACACACCATCAGGCTTCCAAGCAGCTCTCAAGGAAACACAGTTGTCACACTCTATGCTTAGTGCCCTTTGAGTGCATTATCTAGGAATGAACCTGTTAGAGCATCCCACACAAACGAATGCTCCACATGCGGGTTTCACATGACACCAACTCCACATTCACAGGCAACTTCAGCGCCACAGCCGTTTTCAGATAGCCCTCAATGCAAAGGCTCTAGACGCAAATATTGGTGTGAGAGCTAATTCAATCAAGGAAACACTGCATGTTGGTGAAGGGCATATTGAAGAAGGATCAGCCGAGTGGTTCTTGTGGGAGAACAATTCCATTTGGCTCACTAACTTCACACACCATCAGGCTTCCAAGCAGCTCTCAAGGAAACTCAGTTTTCACACTCTATGCTTAGTGCCCTTTGAGTGCATTATCTAGGAATGAATCTGGTAGAGCATCCCACACAAACGAATGCTCCACATGCGGGTTTCACATGCCACCAACTCCACATTTACAGGCAACTTCAGCGCCACAGCCGTTTTCAGAGAGCACTCAATGTAAAGGCTCTAGACGCAAATATTGATGTGAGAGTTAATTCAATCAAGGAAACACTGCATGTTGGTGAAGGGCATATTGAAGAAGGATCAGCCGAGTGGTTCTTGTGGGAGAACAACTCCATTTGGCTCACTAACTTCACACACCATCAGGCTTCCAAGCAGCTCTCCAGAAAATTTAGTTTTCACACTCTATGCTTAGTGCCCTTTGAGTGCCTAGGACTGAAATGAATCTTGGTGAGCATCCCACACAAACGAATGCTCCACATGCGGGTTTCACATGCCACCAACTACACATTCTCAGGCAACTTCAGCGCCACAGCCGTTTTCAGATAGCCCTCAATGCAAGGGCTCTAGACGCAAATATTGGTGTGAGAGCTATTTCTATCAAGGAAACACTGCATGTTGGTGAAGGGCATATTGAAGAAGGATCCGCTGAGTGGTTCTTGTGGGAGAACAACTCCATTTGGCTCACTAACTTCACACACCATCAGGCTTCCAAGCAGCTCTCAAGGAAACTCAGTTTTCACACTCTATGCTTAGTGCCATTTGAGTGCCTAGGACTGAAATGAAGCTTGGTGAGCTTCCCACACAAACGAATGCTCCACATGCGGGTTTCACATGCCACCAACTCCACATTCACAGGCAACTTCAGCGCCACACACGTTTTCAGATAGCCCTCAATGCAAAGGCTCTAGACGCAAATATTGGTGTGAGAGCTAATTCAATCAAGGAAACACTGCATGTTGGTGAAGGGCATATTGAAGAAGGATCAGCCGAGTGGTTCTTGTGGGAGAACAACTCCATTTGGCTCACTAACTTCACACACCATCAGGCTTCCAAGCAGCTCTCAAGGAAACTCAGTTTTCACACTCTATGCTTAGTGCCCTTTGAGTGCATTATCTACGAATGAACCTGGTAGAGCATCCCACACAAAGGAATGCTCCACATGCGGGTTTCACATGCCACCAACTCCACATTCACAGGCAACTTCAACGCCACAGCCGTTTTCAGATAGCCCTCAATGCAAAGGCTCTAGACGCAAATATTGGTGTGAGAGCTAATTCAATCAAGGAAACACTGCATGTTGGTGAAGGGCATATTGAAGAAGGATCAGCCGAGTGGTTCTTGTGGGAGAACAACTCCATTTGGCTCACTAACTTCACACACCATCAGGCTTCCAAGCAGCTCTCAAGGAAACTCAGTTTTCACACTCTATGCTTAGTGCCCTTTGAGTGCCTAGGACTGAAATGAAGCTTGGTGAGCATCCCACACAAACGAATGCTCCACATGCGGGTTTCACATGCCACCAACTACACATTCTCAGGCAACTTCAGCGCCACAGCCGTTTTCAGACAGCCCTCAATGCAAAGGCTCTGGACGCAAATATTGGTGTGAGAGCTAATTCAATCAAGGAAACACTGCATGTTGGTGAAGGGCATATTGAAGAAGGATCAGCCGAGTGGTTCTTGTGGGAGAACAACTCCATTTGGCTCACTAACTTCACACACCATCAGCTTCCAAGCAGCTCTCAAGGAAACTCAGTTTTCACACTCTATGCTTAGTGCCCTCTGAGTGCCTAGGACTGAAATGAAGCTTGGTGAGCATCCCACACAAACGAATGCTCCACATGCGGGTTTCACATGCCACCAACTCCACATGCTCAGGCAACTTCAGCGCCACAGCCGTTTTCAGATAGCCCTCAATGTAAAGGCTCTAGACGCAAATATTGGTGTGAGAGCTAATTCAATCAATGAAACACTGCATGTTGGTGAAGGCATATTGAAGAAGGATCAGCCGAGTGGTTCTTGTGGGAGAACAATTCCATTTGGCTCACTAACTTCACACACCATCAGGCTTCCAAGCAGCTCTCAAAGAAACTCAGTTTTCACACTCTATGCTTAGTGCCCTTTGAGTGCATTATCTAGGAATGAATCTGGTAGAGCATCCAAACAAACGAATGCTCCACATGCGGGTTTCACATGCCACCAACTCCACATTCACAGGCAACTTCAGCGCCACAGCCGTTTTCAGACAGCCCTCAATGCAAAGGCTCTGGACGCAAATATTGGTGTGAGAGCTAATTCAATCAAGGAAACACTGCATGTTGGTGAAGGGCATATTGAAGAAGGATCAGCCGAGTGGTTCTTGTGGGAGAACAACTCCATTTGGCTCACTAACTTCACACACCATCAGGCTTCCAAGCAGCTCTCAAGGAAACTCAGTTTTCACACTCTATGCTTAGTGCCCTCTGAGTGCCTAGGACTGAAATGAAGCTTGGTGAGCATCCCACACAAACGAATGCTCCACATGCGGGTTTCACATGCCACCAACTCCACATTCTCAGGCAACTTCAGCGCCACAGCCGTTTTCAGATAGCCCTCAATGTAAAGGCTCTAGACGCAAATATTGGTGTGAGAGCTAATTCAATCAAGGAAACACTGCATGTTGGTGAAGGGCATATTGAAGAAGGATCAGCCGAGTGGTTCTTGTGGGAGAACAATTCCATTTGGCTCACTAACTTCACACATCATCAGGCTTCCAAGCAGCTCTCAAGGAAACTCAGTTTTCACACTCTATGCTTAGTGCCCTTTGAGTGCATTATCTAGGAATGAATCTGGTAGAGCATCCCAAACAAACGAATGCTCCACATGCGGGTTTCACATGCCACCAACTCCACATTCACAGGCAACTTCAGCGCCACAGCCGTTTTCAGACAGCCCTCAATGCAAAGGCTCTGGACGCAAATATTGGTGTGAGAGCTAATTCAATCAAGGAAACACTGCATGTTGGTGAAGGGCATATTGAAGAAGGATCAGCCGAGTGGTTCTTGTGGGAGAACAATTCCATTTGGCTCACTAACTTCACACACCATCAGGCTTCCAAGCAGCTCTCAAGGAAACTCAGTTTTCACACTCTATGCTTAGTGCCCTTTGAGTGCATTATCTAGGAATGAATCTGGTAGAGCATCCCAAACAAACGAATGCTCCACATGCGGGTTTCACATGCCACCAACTCCACATTCACAGGCAACTTCAGCGCCACAGCCGTTTTCAGACAGCCCTCAATGCAAAGGCTCTGGACGCAAATATTGGTGTGAGAGCTAATTCAATCAAGGAAACACTGCATGTTGGTGAAGGGCATATTGAAGAAGGATCAGCCGAGTGGTTCTTGTGGGAGAACAACTCCATTTGGCTCACTAACTTCACACACCATCAGGCTTCCAAGCAGCTCTCAAGGAAACACAGTTGTCACACTCTATGCTTAGTGCCCTTTGAGTGCATTATCTAGGAATGAACCTGTTAGAGCATCCCACACAAACGAATGCTCCACATGCGGGTTTCACATGCCACCAACTCCACATTCACAGGCAACTTCAGCGCCACAGCCGTTTTCAGATAGCCCTCAATGCAAAGGCTCTAGACGCAAATATTGGTGTGAGAGCTAATTCAATCAAGGAAACACTGCATGTTGGTGAAGGTCATATTGAAGAAGGATCAGCCGAGTGGTTCTTGTGGGAGAACAATTCCATTTGGCTCACTAACTTCACACACCATCAGGCTTCCAAGCAGCTCTCAAGGAAACTCAGTTTTCACACTCTATGCTTAGTGCCCTTTAGTGCATTATCTAGGAATGAATCTGGTAGAGCATCCCACACAAACGAATGCTCCACATGCGGGTTTCACATGCCACCAACTCCACATGCTCAGGCAACTTCAGCGCCACAGCCGTTTTCAGAGAGCCCTCAATGTAAAGGCTCTAGACGCAAATATTGATGTGAGAGTTAATTCAATCAAGGAAACACTGCATGTTGGTGAAGGGCATATTGAAGAAGGATCAGCCGAGTGGTTCTTGTGGGAGAACAACTCCATTTGGCTCACTAACTTCACACACCATCAGGCTTCCAAGCAGCTCTCCAGAAAATTTAGTTTTCACACTCTATGCTTAGTGCCCTTTGAGTGCCTAGGACTGAAATGAAGCTTGGTGAGCATCCCACACAAACGAATGCTCCACATGCGGGTTTCACCTGCCACCAACTCCACATTCTCAGGCAACTTCAGCGCCACTGCCGTTTTCAGACAGCCCTCAATGCAAAGGCTCTAGACGCAAATATTGGTGTGAGAGCTAATTCAATCAAGGAAACACTGCATGTTGGTGAAGGGCATATTGAAGAAGGATCAGCCGAGTGGTTCTTGTGGGAGAACAACTCCATTTGGCTCACTAACTTCACACACCATCAGGCTTCCAAGCAGCTCTCAAGGAAACTCAGTTTTCACACTCTATGCTTAGTGCCCTTTGAGTGCCTAGGACTGAAATGAAACTTGGTAAGCATCCCACACAAACGAATGCTCCACACGCGGGTTTCACATGCCACCAACTCCACATTCTCAGGCAACTTCAGCGCCACAGCCGTTTTCAGAGAGCCCTCAATGCAAAGGCTCTAGACGCAAATATTGATGTGAGAGCTAATTCAATCAAGGAAACACTGCATGTTGGTGAAGGGCATATTGAAGAAGGATCCGCCGAGTGGTTCTTGTGGGAGAACAACTCCATTTGGCTCACTAACTTCACACACCATCAGGCTTCCAAGCAGCTCTCAAGGAAACTCAGTTTTCACACTCTATGCTTAGTGCCCTTTGAGTGCCTAGGACTGAAATGAAGCTTGGTGAGCATCCCACACAAACGAATGCTCCACATGCGGGTTTCACATGCCACCAACTCCACATTGTCAGGCAACTTCAGCGCCACAGCCATTTTCAGATAGCCCTCAATGCAAAGGCTCTAGACGCAAATATTGGTGTGAGAGCTAATTCAATCAAGGAAACACTGCATGTTGGTGAAGGGCATATTGAAGAAGGATCAGCCGAGTGGTTCTTGTGGGAGAACAACTCCATTTGGCTCACTGACTTCACACACCATCAGGCTTCCAAGCAGCTCTCAAGGAAACTCAGTTTTCACACTCTATGCTTAGTGCCCTTTAGTGCATTGTCTAGGAATGAACCTGGTAGAGCATCCCACACAAACGAATGCTCCACATGCGGGTTTCACATGTTACCAACTCCACATTCTCAGGCAACTTCAGCGCCACAGCCGTTTTCAGATAGCCATCAATGCAAAGGCTCTAGACGCAAATATTGGTGTGAGAGCTATTTCAATCAAGGAAACACTGCATGTTGGTGAAGGGCATATTGAAGAAGGATCAGCCGAGTGGTTCTTGTGGGAGAACAACTCCATTTGGCTCACTGACTTCACACACCATCAGGCTTCCAAGCAGCTCTCAAGGAAACTCAGTTTTCACACTCTATGCTTAGTGCCCTTTAGTGCATTGTCTAGGAATGAACCTGGTAGAGCATCCCACACAAACGAATGCTCCACATGCGGGTTTCACATGTTACCAACTCCACATTCTCAGGCAACTTCAGCGCCACAGCCGTTTTCAGATAGCCCTCAATGCAAAGGCTCTAGACGCAAATATTGGTGTGAGAGCTATTTCAATCAAGGAAACACTGCATGTTGGTGAAGGGCATATTGAAGAAGGATCAGCCGAGTGGTTCTTGTGGGAGAACAACTCCATTTGGCTCACTAACTTCACACACCATCAGGCTTCCAAGCAGCTCTCAAGGAAACTCAGTTTTCACACTCTATGCTTAGTGCCCTTTGAGTGCCTAGGACTGAAATGAAGCTTGGTGAGCATCCCACACAAACGAATGCTCTACATGCAGGTTTCACATGCCACCAACTCCACATTCACAGGCAACTTCAGCGCCACAGCCGTTTTCAGATAGCCCTCAATGCAAAGGCTCTAGACGCAAATATTGGTGTGAGAGCTAATTCAATCAAGGAAACACTGCATGTTGGTGAAGGGCATATTGAAGAAGGATCAGCCGAGTGGTTCTTGTGGGAGAACAACTCCATTTGGCTCACTAACTTCACACACCATCAGGCTTCCAAGCAGCTCTCAAGGAAACTCAGTTTTCACACTCTATGCTTAGTGCCCTCTGAGTGCCTAGGACTGAAATGAAGCTTGGTGAGCATCCCACACAAACGAATGCTCCACATGCGGGTTTCACATGCCACCAACTCCACATGCTCAGGCAACTTCAGCGCCACAGCCGTTTTGAGAGAGCCCTCAATGTAAAGGCTCTGGACGCAAATATTGGTGTGAGAGCTAATTCAATCAAGGAAACACTGCATGTTGGTGAAGGGCATATTGAAGAAGGATCAGCCGAGTGGTTCTTGTGGGAGAACAATTCCATTTGGCTCACTAACTTCACACACCATCAGGCTTCCAAGCAGCTCTCAAGGAAACTCAGTTTTCACACTCTATGCTTAGTGCCCTTTGAGTGCATTATCTAGGAAGGAATCTGGTAGAGCATCCCAAACAAACGAATGCTCCACATGCGGGTTTCACATGCCACCAACTCCACATTCACAGGCAACTTCAGTGCCACAGCCGTTTTCAGATAGCCCTCAATGTAAAGGCTCTAGACGCAAATATTGGTGTGAGAGCTAATTCAATCAAGGAAACACTGCATGTTGGTGAAGGGCATATTGAAGAAGGATCAGCCGAGTGGTTCTTGTGGGAGAACAACTCCATTTGGCTCACTAACTTCACACACCATCAGGCTTCCAAGCAGCTCTCCAGAAAATTCAGTTTTCACACTGTAAGCTTAGTGCCCTTTGAGTGCCTAGGACTGAAATGAAGCTTGGTGAGCATCCCACACAAACGAATGCTCCACATGCGGGTTTCACATGCCACCAACTCCACATTCACAGGCAACTTCATCGCCACAGCTGTTTTCAGACAGCCCTCAATGCAAAGGCTCTGGACGCAAATATTGGTGTGAGAGCTAATTCAATCAAGGAAACACTGCATGTTGGTGAAGGGCATATTGAAGAAGGATCAGCCGAGTGGTTCTTGTGGGAGAACAATTCCATTTGGCTCACTAACTTCACACACCATCAGGCTTCCAAGCAGCTCTCAAGGAAACTCAGTTTTCACACTCTATGCTTAGTGCCCTTTAGTGCATTATCTAGGAATGAATCTGGTAGAGCATCCCACACAAACGAATGCTCCACATGCGGGTTTCACATGCCACCAACTCCACATGCTCAGGCAACTTCAGCGCCACAGCCGTTTTCAGAGAGCCCTCAATGTAAAGGCTCTAGACGCAAATATTGATGTGAGAGTTAATTCAATCAAGGAAACACTGCATGTTGGTGAAGGGCATATTGAAGAAGGATCAGCCGAGTGGTTCTTGTGGGAGAACAACTCCATTTGGCTCACTAACTTCACACACCATCAGGCTTCCAAGCAGCTCTCCAGAAAATTTAGTCTTCACACTCTATGCTTAGTGCCCTTTGAGTGCCTAGGACTGAAATGAATCTTGGTGAGCATCCCACACAAACGAATGCTCCACATGCGGGTTTCACATGCCACCAACTCCACATTCTCAGGCAACTTCAGCGCCACTGCCGTTTTCAGACAGCCCTCAATGCAAAGGCTCTAGACGCAAATATTGGTGTGAGAGCTAATTCAATCAAGGAAACACTGCATGTTGGTGAAGGGCATATTGAAGAAGGATCAGCCGAGTGGTTCTTGTGGGAGAACAACTCCATTTGGCTCACTAACTTCACACACCATCAGGCTTCCAAGCAGCTCTCAAGGAAACTCAGTTTTCACACTCTACGCTTAGTGCCCTTTGAGTGCATTATCTAGGAATGAACCTGGTAGAGCATCCCACACAAACGAATGCTCCACATGCGGGTTTCACATGCCACCAACTCCACATTCTCAGGCAACTTCAGCGCCACAACCGCTTTCAGATAGCCCTCAATGCAAAGGCTCTAGACGCAAATATTGGTGTGAGAGCTAATGCAATCAAGGAAACACTGCATGTTGGTGAAGGGCATATTGAAGAAGGATCAGCCGAGTGGTTCTTGTGGGAGAACAACTCCATTTGGCTCACTAACTTCACACACCATCAGGCTTCCAAGCAGCTCTCAAGGAAACTCAGTTTTCACACTCTATGCTTAGTGCCCTTTGAGTGCCTTGGACTGAAATGAAACTTGGTAAGCATCCCACACAAACGAATGCTCCACACGCGGGTTTCACATGCCACCAACTCCACATTCTCAGGCAACTTCAGCGCAACAGCCGTTTTCAGATAGCCCTCAATGCAAAGGCTCTAGACGCAAATATTGGTGTGAGAGCTAATTCAATCAAGGAAACACTGCATGTTGGTGAAGGGCATATTGAAGAAGGATCAGCCGAGTGGTTCTTGTGGGAGAACAACTCCATTTGGCTCACTAACTTCACACACCATCAGGCTTCCAAGCAGCTCTCAAGGAAACTCAGTTTTCACACTCTATGCTTAGTGCCCTTTGAGTGCCTAGGACTGAAATGAAGCTTGGTGAGCATCCCACACAAACGAATGCTCCACATGCGGGTTTCACATGCCACCAACTCCACATTCTCAGGCAACTGCAGCGCCACAGCCGTTTTCAGACAGCCCTCAATGCAAAGGCTCTGGACGCAAATATTGGTGTGAGAGCTAATTCAATCAAGGAAACACTGCATGTTGGTGAAGGGCATATTGAAGAAGGATCAGCCGAGTGGTTCTTGTGGGAGAACAACTCCATTTGGCTCACTAACTTCACACACCATCAGGCTTCCAAGCAGCTCTCAAGGAAACTCAGTTTTCACACTCTATGCTTAGTGCCCTCTGAGTGCCTAGGACTGAAATGAAGCTTGGTGAGCATCCCACACAAACGAATGCTCCACATGCGGGTTTCACATGCCACCAACTCCACATGCTCAGGCAACTTCAGCGCCACAGCCGTTTTCAGATAGCCCTCAATGTAAAGGCTCTAGACGCAAATATTGGTGTGAGAGCTAATTCAATCAAGGAAACACTGCATGTTGGTGAAGGGCATATTGAAGAAGGATCAGCCGAGTGGTTCTTGTGGGAGAACAATTCCATTTGGCTCACTAACTTCACACACCATCAGGCTTCCAAGCAGCTCTCAAGGAAACTCAGTTTTCACACTCTATGCTTAGTGCCCTTTGAGTGCATTATCTAGGAAGGAATCTGGTAGAGCATCCCAAACAAACGAATGCTCCACATGCGGGTTTCACATGCCACCAACTCCACATTCACAGGCAACTTCAGCGCCACCGCCGTTTTCAGATAGCCCTCAATGTAAAGGCTCTAGACGCAAATATTGGTGTGAGAGCTAATTCAATCAAGGAAACACTGCATGTTGGTGAAGGGCATATTGAAGAAGGATCAGCCGAGTGGTTCTTGTGGGAGAACAACTCCATTTGGCTCACTAACTTCACACACCATCAGGCTTCCAAGCAGCTCTCAAGGAAACTCAGTTTTCACACTCTATGCTTAGTGCCCTTTGAGTGCCTAGGACTGAAATGAAGCTTGGTGAGCATCCCACACAAACGAATGCTCCACATGCGGGTTTCACATGCCACCAACTCCACATTCTCAGGCAACTGCAGCGCCACAGCCGTTTTCAGACAGCCCTCAATGCAAAGGCTCTGGACGCAAATATTGGTGTGAGAGCTAATTCAATCAAGGAAACACTGCATGTTGGTGAAGGGCATATTGAAGAAGGATCAGCCGAGTGGTTCTTGTGGGAGAACAACTCCATTTGGCTCACTAACTTCACACACCATCAGGCTTCCAAGCAGCTCTCAAGGAAACTCAGTTTTCACACTCTATGCTTAGTGCCCTCTGAGTGCCTAGGACTGAAATGAAGCTTGGTGAGCATCCCACACAAACGAATGCTCCACATGCGGGTTTCACATGCCACCAACTCCACATGCTCAGGCAACTTCAGCGCCACAGCCGTTTTCAGATAGCCCTCAATGTAAAGGCTCTAGACGCAAATATTGGTGTGAGAGCTAATTCAATCAAGGAAACACTGCATGTTGGTGAAGGGCATATTGAAGAAGGATCAGCCGAGTGGTTCTTGTGGGAGAACAATTCCATTTGGCTCACTAACTTCACACACCATCAGGCTTCCAAGCAGCTCTCAAGGAAACTCAGTTTTCACACTCTATGCTTAGTGCCCTTTGAGTGCATTATCTAGGAAGGAATCTGGTAGAGCATCCCAAACAAACGAATGCTCCACATGCGGGTTTCACATGCCACCAACTCCACATTCACAGGCAACTTCAGCGCCACCGCCGTTTTCAGATAGCCCTCAATGTAAAGGCTCTAGACGCAAATATTGGTGTGAGAGCTAATTCAATCAAGGAAACACTGCATGTTGGTGAAGGGCATATTGAAGAAGGATCAGCCGAGTGGATCTTGTGGGAGAACAACTCCATTTGGCTCACTAACTTCACACACCATCAGGCTTCCAAGCAGCTCTCCAGAAAATTCAGTTTTCACACTGTAAGCTTAGTGCCCTTTGAGTGCCTAGGACTGAAATCAAGCTTGGTGAGCATCCCACACAAACGAATGCTCCACATGCGGGTTTCACATGCCACCAACTCCACATTCTCAGGCAACTTCAGCGCCACAGCCGTTTTCAGACAGCCCTCAATGCAAAGGCTCTGGACGCAAATATTGGTGTGAGAGCTAATTCAATCAAGGAAACACTGCATGTTGGTGAAGGGCATATTGAAGAAGGATCAGCCGAGTGGTTCTTGTGGGAGAACAACTCCATTTGGCTCACTAACTTCACACACCATCAGGCTTCCAAGCAGCTCTCAAGGAAACTCAGTTTTCACACTCTATGCTTAGTGCCCTCTGAGTGCCTAGGACTGAAATGAAGCTTGGTGAGCATCCCACACAAACGAATGCTCCACATGCGGGTTTCACATGCCACCAACTCCACATTCTCAGGCAACTTCAGCGCCACAGCCGTTTTCAGATAGCCCTCAATGTAAAGGCTCTAGACGCAAATATTGGTGTGAGAGCTAATTCAATCAAGGAAACACTGCATGTTGGTGAAGGTCATATTGAAGAAGGATCAGCCGAGTGGTTCTTGTGGGAGAACAATTCCATTTGGCTCACTAACTTCACACACCATCAGGCTTCCAAGCAGCTCTCAAGGAAACTCAGCTTTCACACTCTACACTTAGTGCCCTTTGAGTGCATTATCTAGGAATGAATCTGGTAGAGCATCCCACACAAACGAATGTTCCACATGCGGGTTTCACATGCCACCAACTCCACATTCTCAGGCAACTTCAGCGCCACTGCCGTTTTCAGACAGCCCTCAATGCAAAGGCTCTAGACGCAAATATTGGTGTGAGAGCTAATTCAATCAAGGAAACACTGCATGTTGGTGAAGGGCATATTGAAGAAGGATCAGCCGAGTGGTTCTTGTGGGAGAACAACTCCATTTGGCTCACTAACTTCACACACCATCAGGCTTCCAAGCAGCTCTCAAGGAAACTCAGTTTTCACACTCTACGCTTAGTGCCCTTTGAGTGCATTATCTAGGAATGAACCTGGTAGAGCATCCCACACAAACGAATGCTCCACATGCGGGTTTCACATGCCACCAACTCCACATTCTCAGGCAACTTCAGCGCCACAGCCGCTTTCAGATAGCCCTCAATGCAAAGGCTCTAGACGCAAATATTGGTGTGAGAGCTAATGCAATCAAGGAAACACTGCATGTTGGTGAAGGGCTTATTGAAGAAGGATCAGCCGAGTGTTTCTTGTGGGAAAACAACTCCATTTGGCTCACTAACTTCACACACCATCAGGCTTCCAAGCAGCTCTCAAGGAAACTCAGTTTTCACACTCTATGCTTAGTGCCCTTTGAGTGCCTTGGACTGAAATGAAACTTGGTAAGCATCCCACACAAACGAATGCTCCACACGCGGGTTTCACATGCCACCAACTCCACATTCTCAGGCAACTTCAGCGCCACAGCCGTTTTCAGATAGCCCTCAATGCAAAGGCTCTAGACGCAAATATTGGTGTGAGAGCTAATTCAATCAAGGAAACACTGCATGTTGGTGAAGGGCATATTGAAGAAGGATCCGCTGAGTGGTTCTTTTGGGATAATAACTCCATTTGGCTCACTAACTTCACACACCATCAGGCTTCCAAGCAGCTCTCAAGGAAACTCAGTTTTCACACTCTATGCTTAGTGCCCTTTGAGTGCCTAGGACTGAAATGAAGCTTGGTGAGCATCCCACACAAACGAATGCTCCACATGCGGGTTTCACATGCCACCAACTCCACATTCACAGGCAACTTCAGCGCCACAGCCGTTTTCAGATAGCCCTCAATGCAAAGGCTCTAGACGCAAATATTGGTGTGAGAGCTAATTCAATCTAGGAAACACTGCATGTTAGTGAAGGGCATATTGAAGAAGGATCAGCCGAGTGGTTCTTGTGGGAGAACAACTCCATTTGGCTCACTAACTTCACACACCATCAGGCTTCCAAGCAGCTCTCAAGGAAACTCAGTTTTCACACTCTATGCTTAGTGCCCTTTGAGTGCATTATCTAGGAATGAATCAGGTAGAGCATCCCACACAAACGAATGCTCCACATGCGGGTTTCACATGCCACCAACTCCACATTCACAGGCAACTTCAGCGCCACAGCCGTTTTCAGAGAACCCTCAATGTAAAGGCTCTAGACGCAAATATTGATGTGAGAGCTAATTCAATCAAGGAAACACTGCATGTTGGTGAAGGACATATTGAAGAAGGATCAGCCGAGTGGTTCTTGTGGGAGAACAACTCCATTTGGCTCACTAACTTCACACACCATCAGGCTTCCAAGCAGCTCTAAAGGAAACTCAGTTTTCACACTCTATGCTTAGTGCCCTTTGAGTGCATTATCTAGGAATGAAACTGTTAGAGCATCCCAAACAAACGAATGCTCCACATGCGGGTTTCACATGCCACCAACTCCACATTCACAGGCAACTTCAGCGCCACAGCCGTTTTCAGACAGCCCTCAATGCAAAGGCTCTAGACGCAAATATTGGTGTGAGAGCTAATTCAATCAAGGAAACACTGCATGTTGGTGAAGGGCATATTGAAGAAGGATCAGCCGAGTGGTTCTTGTGGGAGAACAACTCCATTTGGCTCACTAACTTCACACACCATCAGGCTTCCAAGCAGCTCTCAAGGAAACTCAGTTTTCACACTCTATGCTTAGTACCCTTTGAGTGCCTTGGACTGAAATGAAACTTGGTAAGCATCCCACACAAACGAATGCTCCACATGCGGGTTTCACATGCCACCAACTCCACATTCACAGGCAACTTCAGCGCCACAGCCGTTTTCAGATAGCCCTCAATGCAAAGGCTCTAGACGCAAATATTGGTGTGAGAGCTAATGCAATCAAGGAAACACTGCATGTTGGTGAAGGGCATATTGAAGAAGGATCAGCCGAGTGGTTCTTGTGGGAGAACAACTCCATTTGGCTCACTAACTTCACACACCATCTGGCTTCCAAGCAGCTCTCAAGGAAACTCAGTTTTCACACTCTACGCTTAGTGCCCTTTGAGTGCATTATCTAGGAATGAACCTGGTAGAGCATCCCACACAAACGAATGCTCCACATGCGGGTTTCACATGCCACCAACTCCACATTCTCAGGCAACTTCAGCGCCACAGCCGTTTTCAGATAGCCCTCAATGCAAAGGCTCTAGACGCAAATATTGGTGTGAGAGCTAATTCAATCAAGGAAACACTGCATGTTGGTGAAGGGCATATTGAAGAAGGATCAGCCGGGTGGTTCTTGTGGGAGAACAACTCCATTTGACTCACTAACTTCACACACCATCAGGCTTCCAAGCAGCTCTCAAGGAAACTCAGTTTTCACACTCTATGCTTAGTGCCCTTTGAGTGTCTTGGACTGAAATGAAACTTGGTAAGCATCCCACACAAACGAATGCTCCACACGCGGGTTTCACATGCCACCAACTCCACATTCTCAGGCAACTTCAGCGCCACAGCCGTTTTCAGATAGCCCTCAATGCAAAGGCTATAGACGCAAATATTGGTGTGAGAGCTAATTCAATCAAGGAAACAATGCATGTTGGTGAAGGGCATATTGAAGAAGGATCCGCTGAGTGGTTCTTGTGGGAGAACAACTCCATTTGGCTCACTAACTTCACACAGCATCAGGCTTCCAAGCAGCTCTCAAGGAAACTCAGTTTTCACACTCTATGCTTAGTGCCCTTTGAGTGCCTAGGACTGAAATGAAACTTGGTGAGCATCCCACACAAACGAATGCTCCACATGCGCGTTTCACATGCCACCAACTCCACATTCTCAGGCAACTTCAGCGCCACAGCCGTTTTCAGACAGCACTCAATGCAAAGGCTCTGGACGCAAATATTGGTGTGAGAGCAAATTCAATGAAGGAAACACTGCATGTTGGTGAAGGGCATATTGAAGAAGGATCAGCCGAGTGGTTCTTGTGGGAGAACAACTCCATTTGGCTCACTAACTTCACACACCATCAGGCTTCCAAGCAGCTCTCAAGGAAACTCAGTTTTCACACTCTATGCTTAGTGCCCTTTGAGTGCCTAGGACTGAAATGAAGCTTGGTGAGCATCCCACACAAACGAATACCCCACATGCGGGTTTCACATGCCACCAACTCCACATTCTCAGGCAACTTCAGCGCCATAGCCGTTTTCAGATAGCCCTCAATGCAAAGGCTTTACACGCAAATATTGGTGTGAGAGCTGATTGAATCAAAGAAATACTGCATGTTGGTGAAGGGCATATTGAAGAAGGATCAGCCGAGTGGTTCTTGTGGGAGAACAACTCCATTTGGCTCACTAACTTCACACACCATCAGGCTTCCAAGCAGCTCTCAAGGAAACTCAGTTTTCACACTCTATGCTTAGTGCCCTCTGAGTGCCTAGGACTGAAATGAAGCTTGGTGAGCATCCCACACAAACGAATGCTCCACATGCGGGTTTCACATGCCACCAACTCCACATTCTCAGGCAACTTCAGCGCCACAGCCGTTTTCAGATAGCCCTCAATGTAAAGGCTCTAGACGCAAATATTGGTGTGAGAGCTAATTCAATCAAGGAAACACTGCATGTTGGTGAAGGGCATATTGAAGAAGGATCAGCCGAGTGGTTCTTGTGGGAGAACAACTCCATTTGGCTCACTAACTTCACACACCATCAGGCTTCCAAGCAGCTCTCAAGGAAACACAGTTGTCACACTCTATGCTTAGTGCCCTTTGAGTGCATTATCTAGGAATGAAACTGTTAGAGCATCCCACACAAACGAATGCTCCACATGCGGGTTTCACATGCCACCAACTCCACATTCACAGGCAACTTCAGCGCCACAGCCGTTTTCAGATAGCCCTCAATGCAAAGGCTCTAGACGCAAATATTGGTGTGAGAGCTAATTCAATCAAGGAAACACTGCATGTTGGTGAAGGTCATATTGAAGAAGGATCAGCCGAGTGGTTCTTGTGGGAGAACAACTCCATTTGGCTCACTAACTTCACACACCATCAGGCTTCCAAGCAGCTCTCCAGAAAATTTAGTTTTCACACTCTATGCTTAGTGCCCTATGAGTGCCTAGGACTGAAATGAATCTTGGTGAGCATCCCACACAAACGAATGCTCCACATGCGGGTTTCACATGCCACCAACTCCACATTCTCAGGCAACTTCAGCGCCACTGCCGTTTTCAGACAGCCCTCAATGCAAAGGCTCTAGACGCAAATATTGGTGTGAGAGCTAATTCAATCAAGGAAACACTGCATGTTGGTGAAGGGCATATTGAAGAAGGATCAGCCGAGTGGTTCTTGTGGGAGAACAACTCCATTTGGCTCACTAACTTCACACACCATCAGGCTTCCAAGCAGCTCTCAAGGAAACTCAGTTTTCACACTCTACGCTTCGTGCCCTTTGAGTGCATTATCTAGGAATGAACCTGGTAGAGCATCCCACACAAACGAATGCTCCACATGCGGGTTTCACATGCCACCAACTCCACATTCTCAGGCAACTTCAGCGCCACAGCCGCTTTCAGATAGCCCTCAATGCAAAGGCTCTAGACGCAAATATTGGTGTGAGAGCTAATGCAATCAAGGAAACACTGCATGTTGGTGAAGGGCATATTGAAGAAGGATCAGCCGAGTGGTTCTTGTGGGAGAACAACTCCATTTGGCTCACTAACTTCACACACCATCAGGCTTCCAAGCAGCTCTCAAGGAAACTCAGTTTTCACACTCTATGCTTAGTGCCCTTTGAGTGCCTAGGACTGAAATGAAACTTGGTAAGCATCCCACACAAACGAATGCTCCACACGCGGGTTTCACATGCCACCAACTCCACATTCTCAGGCAACTTCAGCGCCACAGCCGTTTTCAGATAGCCCTCAATGCAAAGGCTCTAGACGCAAATATTGGTGTGAGAGCTAATTCAATCAAGGAAACACTGCATGTTGGTGAAGGGCATATTGAAGAAGGATCCGCTGAGTGGTTCTTGTGGGAGAACAACTCCATTTGGCTCACTAACTTCACACACCATCAGGCTTCCAAGCAGCTCTCAAGGAAACTCAGTTTTCACACTCTATGCTTAGTGCCCTTTGAGTGCCTAGGACTGAAATGAAACTTGGTGAGCATCCCAGACAAACGAATGCTCCACATGCGGGTTTCACATGCCACCAACTCCACATTCACAGGCAACTTCAGCGCCACAGCCGTTTTCAGATACCCCTCAATGCAAAGGCTCTAGACGCAAATATTGGTGTGAGAGCTAATTCAATCTAGGAAACACTGCATGTTAGTGAAGGGCATATTGAAGAAGGATCAGCCGAGTGGTTCTTGTGGGAGAACAACTCCATTTGGCTCACTAACTTCACACACCATCAGGCTTCCAAGCAGCTCTCAAGGAAACTCAGTTTTCACACTCTATGCTTAGTGCCCTTTGAGTGCATTATCTAGGAATGAACCTGTTAGAGCATCCACACAAACGAATGCTCCACATGCGGGTTTCACATGCCACCAACTCCACATTGACAGGCAACTTCAGCGCCACAGCCGTTTTCAGATAGCCCTCAATGCAAAGGCTCTAGACGCAAATATTGGTGTGAGAGCTATTTCTATCAAGGAAACACTGCATGTTGGTGAAGGGCATATTGAAGAAGGATCCGCTGAGTGGTTCTTGTGGGAGAACAACTCCATTTGGCTCACTAACTTCACACACCATCAGGCTTCCAAGCAGCTCTCAAGGAAACTCAGTTTTCACACTCTATGCTTAGTGCCATTTGAGTGCCTAGGACTGAAATGAAGCTTGGTGAGCTTCCCACACAAACGAATGCTCCACATGCGGGTTTCACATGCCACCTACTCCACATTCACAGGCAACTTCAGCGCCACAGCCGTTTTCAGATAGCCCTCAATGCAAAGGCTCTAGACGCAAATATTGGTGTGAGAGCTAATTCAATCAAGGAAACACTGCATGTTGGTGAAGGGCATATTGAAGAAGGATCAGCCGAGTGGTTCTTGTGGGAGAACAACTCCATTTGGCTCACTAACTTCACACACCATCAGGCTTCCAAGCAGCTCTCAAGGAAACTCAGTTTTCACACTCTATGCTTAGTGCCCTTTGAGTGCATTATCTACGAATGAACCTGGTAGAGCATCCCACACAAAGGAATGCTCCACATGCGGGTTTCACATGCCACCAACTCCACATTCACAGGCAACTTCAGCGCCACAGCCGTTTTCAGATAGCCCTCAATGCAAAGGCTCTAGATGCAAATATTGGTGTGAGAGCTAATTCAATCAAGGAAACACTGCATGTTGGTGAAGGGCATATTGAAGAAGGATCAGCCGAGTGGTTCTTGTGGGAGAACAACTCCATTTGGCTCACTAACTTCACACACCATCAGGCTTCCAAGCAGCTCTCAAGGAAACTCAGTTTTCACACTCTATGCTTAGTGCCCTTTGAGTGCCTAGGACTGAAATGAAACTTGGTGAGCATCCCACACAAACGAATGCTCCACATGCGCGTTTCACATGCCACCAACTCCACATTCTCAGGCAACTTCAGCGCCACAGCCGTTTTCAGACAGCACTCAATGCAAAGGCTCTGGACGCAAATATTGGTGTGAGAGCAAATTCAATCAAGGAAACACTGCATGTTGGTGAAGGGCATATTGAAGAAGGATCAGCCGAGTGGTTCTTGTGGGAGAACAACTCCATTTGGCTCACTAACTTCACACACCATCAGGCTTCCAAGCAGCTCTCAAGGAAACTCAGTTTTCACACTCTATGCTTAGTGCCCTTTGAGTGCCTAGGACTGAAATGAAGCTTGGTGAGCATCCCACACAAACGAATGCTCCACATGCGGGTTTCACATGCCACCAACTCCACATTCTCAGGCAACTTCAGCGCCATAGCCGTTTTCAGATAGCCCTCAATGCAAAGGCTTTACACGCAAATATTGGTGTGAGAGCTGATTGAATCAAAGAAATACTGCATGTTGGTGAAGGGCATATTGAAGAAGGATCAGCCGAGTGGTTCTTGTGGGAGAACAACTCCATTTGGCTCACTAACTTCACACACCATCAGGCTTCCAAGCAGCTCTCAAGGAAACTCAGTTTTCACACTCTATGCTTAGTGCCCTCTGAGTGCCTAGGACTGAAATGAAGCTTGGTGAGCATCCCACACAAACGAATGCTCCACATGCGGGTTTCACATGCCACCAACTCCACATTCTCAGGCAACTTCAGCGCCACAGCCGTTTTCAGATAGCCCTCAATGTAAAGGCTCTAGACGCAAATATTGGTGTGAGAGCTAATTCAATCAAGGAAACACTGCATGTTGGTGAAGGGCATATTGAAGAAGGATCAGCCGAGTGGTTCTTGTGGGAGAACAACTCCATTTGGCTCACTAACTTCACACACCATTAGGCTTCCAAGCAGCTCTCAAGGAAACACAGTTGTCACACTCTATGCTTAGTGCCCTTTGAGTGCATTATCTAGGAATGAAACTGTTAGAGCATCCCACACAAACGAATGCTCCACATGCGGGTTTCACATGCCACCAACTCCACATTCACAGGCAACTTCAGCGCCACAGCCGTTTTCAGATAGCCCTCAATGCAAAGGCTCTAGACGCAAATATTGGTGTGAGAGCTAATTCAATCAAGGAAACACTGCATGTTGGTGAAGGTCATATTGAAGAAGGATCAGCCGAGTGGTTCTTGTGGGAGAACAACTCCATTTGGCTCACTAACTTCACACACCATCAGGCTTCCAAGCAGCTCTCCAGAAAATTTAGTTTTCACACTCTATGCTTAGTGCCCTTTGTGTGCCTAGGACTGAAATGAATCTTGGTGAGCATCCCACACAAACGAATGCTCCACATGCGGGTTTCACATGCCACCAACTCCACATTCTCAGGCAACTTCAGCGCCACTGCCGTTTTCAGACAGCCCTCAATGCAAAGGCTCTAGACGCAAATATTGGTGTGAGAGCTAATTCAATCAAGGAAACACTGCATGTTGGTGAAGGGCATATTGAAGAAGGATCAGCCGAGTGGTTCTTGTGGGAGAACAACTCCATTTGGCTCACTAACTTCACACACCATCAGGCTTCCAAGCAGCTCTCAAGGAAACTCAGTTTTCACACTCTACGCTTCGTGCCCTTTGAGTGCATTATCTAGGAATGAACCTGGTAGAGCATCCCACACAAACGAATGCTCCACATGCGGGTTTCACATGCCACCAACTCCACATTCTCAGGCAACTTCAGCGCCACAGCCGCTTTCAGATAGCCCTCAATGCAAAGGCTCTAGACGCAAATATTGGTGTGAGAGCTAATGCAATCAAGGAAACACTGCATGTTGGTGAAGGGCATATTGAAGAAGGATCAGCCGAGTGGTTCTTGTGGGAGAACAACTACATTTGGCTCACTAACTTCACACACCATCAGGCTTCCAAGCAGCTCTCAAGGAAACTCAGTTTTCACACTCTATGCTTAGTGCCCTTTGAGTGCCTAGGACTGAAATGAAACTTGGTAAGCATCCCACACAAACGAATGCTCCACACGCGGGTTTCACATGCCACCAACTCCACATTCTCAGGCAACTTCAGCGCCACAGCCGTTTTCAGATAGCCCTCAATGCAAAGGCTCTAGACGCAAATATTGGTGTGAGAGCTAATTCAATCAAGGAAACACTGCATGTTGGTGAAGGGCATATTGAAGAAGGATCCGCTGAGTGGTTCTTGTGGGAGAACAACTCCATTTGGCTCACTAACTTCACACACCATCAGGCTTCCAAGCAGCTCTCAAGGAAACTCAGTTTTCACACTCTATGCTTAGTGCCCTTTGAGTGCCTAGGACTGAAATGAAACTTGGTGAGCATCCCACACAAACGACTGCTCCACATGCGGGTTTCACATGCCACCAACTCCACATTCACAGGCAACTTCAGCGCCACAGCCGTTTTCCCAGATACCCCTCAATGCAAAGGCTCTAGACGCAAATATTGGTGTGAGAGCTAATTCAATCTAGGAAACACTGCATGTTAGTGAAGGGCATATTGAAGAAGGATCAGCCGAGTGGTTCTTGTGGGAGAACAACTCCATTTGGCTCACTAACTTCACACACCATCAGGCTTCCAAGCAGCTCTCAAGGAAACTCAGTTTTCACACTCTATGCTTAGTGCCCTTTGAGTGCATTATCTAGGAATGAACCTGTTAGAGCATCCCACACAAACGAATGCTCCACATGCGGGTTTCACATGCCACCAACTCCACATTGACAGGCAACTTCAGCGCCACAGCCGTTTTCAGATAGCCCTCAATGCAAGGGCTCTAGACGCAAATATTGGTGTGAGAGCTATTTCTATCAAGGAAACACTGCATGTTGGTGAAGGGCATATTGAAGAAGGATCCGCTGAGTGGTTCTTGTGGGAGAACAACTCCATTTGGCTCACTAACTTCACACACCATCAGGCTTCCAAGCAGCTCTCAAGGAAACTCAGTTTTCACACA
>NW_026698908.1:0-45112 GCF_030435755.1 Ochotona princeps | reverse complement strand
AAGAACTTTTCCATTTCTTGGTGGTCTTCTGATTTGTTGGAGTACAGTGCTTTGTAGTAATTTCTGATTATGTTCTTAATGGTTGTAATGTCTGTCTGTTATGTTGCCTTTTTTCATCTTTGATGCTGTTAATTCTTGCTTTCTCTTGTTTTTTCCTTTGTCAGACGGGCCCAGCGGGGTGTCTATTTTGTTTATCTTTTCAAAAAACCAGCTTTTTGATTCGTTGATTTTGTGTATGGTTTTTTTTATTTCTATCTGGTTGATTTCCTCCCTTGTTTTGATGATTTCTTGTTTCCTGTTGTGTGTGGGGCTCATCTGCTGCTGCTTTTCCAATTCCTGGAGGTGTGTGGTTAGTTCCTGTATTTGGCGACTCTCTTGGGCCTTGACATGAGCTCCAATTGCGATGAGTTTACCCCGTAGCACTGCTTTGGCAGTGTCCCACAAGTTTTGGAATGTTGTGTCAGAGTTTTCATTGGTTTCCATAAATTTTTTGATCTCATCTTTAATTTCTTCCCTGACCCATTGTTCGTTTAATAGCATATTGTTCAGCCTCCAAGAGTTTCTATATTTCCTGGGACATTTTGAATTGCTGATTTCCAGTTTCATTCCGTGGTGGTCTGAGAGGGTACATGGTATGATTCCTATCTTTTTGAAGTTATTTAGATTTGCTTTGTGTCCTATCATGTGGTCGATCCTGGAGAAGGTGCCATGCACTGCTGAAAAAAATGTATAATCTGTGGTCTTAGGATAAAAAATTCTATAAATGTCTACCAAGTCTAGTTGTTCTAATGTTTGTACGAGCTCTGTTGTTTCTTTGTTGAGTTTTTGTTTTGTTGATCTGTCTATAGTTGTTAGTGGGGTGTTAAGATCACCCACTATTATTGTGTGTGTATCTATGTCTCCCCTTAAGTCTGTAAGTAGTTTGCTTCACGAAGCTAGGCGCATTGGAATTAGGTGCATATATGTTCACGATTGTAATTACTTCTTGATGGATCAGTCCCCTTCACCAATATATAATGTCCTTCTCTGTCCTTTTTGATGTCTGTCAGCTTGAAGTCTAGGTCATCTGAGATTAGAACAGCTACACCAGCCTTTTTTTTCTCGTCCATTGGCATGAAATGTCTTTTTCCATCCTTTCACTTTAAATTTCTTACAGGATTTTCTGGTTAGATGTGTCTCTTGTAGACAACATATAGTTGGGTGCTGTTTGATGATCCATTCCGTTAATCTATGCCTTTTGATTGGTGAGTTTAAGCCATTTGTGTTTAGAGATAATATTGAAAGGAATTGGTTTTGGGCTGCCATGAGTGTAAGTATGCAAGTGTGTATTTGCGACTATTAGAGTTCTTGATTGGTTGACTTTTCTTGTATGGATTTTAGTGGGGAGGTCTTCCCATTTGCCATCTTTGATTTTGGTTTGTATTTTTTCCTTTCTGGGTTTAGCACCTTCCTGAGGAGATTTTCCAGAGCTGGTTTCGTGTTGATGTATTCTTCGAGTTTCTCTTTACTGTTGAAGTATTTGATTTCATTCTCGAATATAAATGAGAGCTTTGCTGGGTACATTATTCTTGGTTGGCAGTTGTTTTGTTTCAGGATTTGATAGGTTTTACCCCATTCTCTCCTTGCTTGGAGCGTTTCTTCTGATAGGTCGGCTGTGATCCTGATTTCCCTTCCCCTGAAAGTAATCTTATCCTTTTTTTCTTACTTGTCTTAGAATGGTTTCCTTGTATTCACTTGAAGGTAGCTTGAGGACCACATGTCTGGGAGACGATTTGTTTGGGTCGTATCTCCTGGGGGTTCTTTGCCCTTCCTGGATTTGTGCTGGATTTATATTTCCAATATTCTGGAAGTTCTCCTGTATTATCTCATTGAGCACCCGTTGCAAGCCTGTCTCCTTTTTCCACTCCTTCGGGAAGGCCTATTATTCTAATATTTGATTTTTTGAGGTTGTCTTTCATTTCCTCTGTATGGACCTATTGCTTTCTCTAGATTTGTCTCCAACTGTTTGATGAGCTGCTGCCTTTCATTCTGATTGTCTTCCAATTCTGATATTCTGTCCTCTGCTGTGTTCATTCTGTTGGTTAGGCTTTCAATTTTGTGCTCTATATCGAGGATTCCCTTTTTGATTTGATTTATTTCTGCAGTGATATGGTTTTCAAATGCCTTAGACTCTTCCCAGCGCTTTTCACTCTCTCTGACGAATTTCATCATTAGCTTCTTAAAGTCCTTATCTGATAGTTCCTCTATGTCTTCATCTTGCATCTCAGATATTGAGATTAGTTTTTGGTTGTATTGGGAGGGAGTGCTTGATCTTTCCTCTGGGTCATTGCTTTTTCTGATACTTCTCCTCATTGTGTTTTTGCTTCTTGTTGTTTTGAGATTTTAGCGGTGATTCAGCTGAGCTGGCTCTGGTTTGGGGCCTCCGGCTGAGCCCAGCAGGGCTTACTGCCTGAGTCACCAGCTGCTTTCAGGGTCTGTAGATCACAGCCCTGAGCTGGGTCAGGAGGCTTTGTGGGCCAGCCCCAGTGCCAGGCCCCTTCCCCTGTGGCTCCCTCTCAAAGGCAGTGCCCTACAGATTCACTCTGCTGAGCCGCGCCTGGGCTTTGGGTCACAAGGCTAATACAACGGGGGTCTCCGCCTCAGTGCTGAGCCGAGACTCTCCTTCAGGGCTTGAGGTTAGCACAGCAGGGGCTCCTGCTGCTCGGAGTCTAAAATCCCCAACCCCGGCCTGTGCTGGGCTGGAAATCTCCTCGGCCCCAGTGCCAAACTCGGAAGCGCTGCTCCGCTGAGGGCTGCAACACCACAGGCAGGTCTTTCCGAGTGGGCTCCTGCTGGGAAAACCTGTCCGGCCAGTTCAGCTGAGCCCGCTCTGGTCTGGCCTCTCTAGCTGAGCCCAGCTGGGGACTCTGCCCTGAAGAAGCCACTTCCTCAGCTGCACTCTCTCAAGGGTAGAAGCGGATCTCTGAGAGGCACAGAGCCCTTGAGGTGAAATGTGCCCCCACTAGTCCGCTCCTCTGACCAGGACGTGAGGCCCTGTCGAGCGTTGCCCAGCCTCTGGGGCTCAGGGCTAGTCCAGCAACAGGATCCACTGACTCTCCCGCAGCCAGTCCACAGCTCAGAGCCGATACGGGGATCTCTGAGCCCCAGTCCCACAGCGCCGCTCCTGTTCCCTCTGCACTCTCCCTCAGCCGCTGAGCAGCGGGTAGGCAAGCCTCTGGGAAATCTCCCCTGCTTTTCCTCCACTTCTGCAGGGATGATGCACCCAATGATCAGTCCAATAGCCTCCTCTGGGGGCTCCTGCCTTCCAGGGGACTGGTGCCCCTGTCGGTGTGGGCGCCTATCCTTCCGGCCGCCTCTGTTTTCCCTGGGGCGGTGGAGTCTCCCCCGCCTTCCCCCTGCCTGGGATCGTGACTAACCAGGTTTCTCGCGGCGTGCTGTATTTTCTTTCCTACTTTTTGCGGCTGTTCCTTCACGCTGTGTAGATCTTCTTGCTTTAGTGAACTCCAGTGACCTTCTCGTTCTTCTCCCTACAGTTTCGCACCTCCTGGCCTGTTTCTCTGATGGATCGGCTCCCCTCCTTCCCTACTCCACCCTACACCAGCTCTCTGCAGTCGGCCATCTTCTAAGGAAACTCAGTTTTCACACTCTATGCTTAGTGCCCTTTGTGTGCCTAGGACTGAAATGAAGCTTGGTCAGCATCCCACACAAACGAATGCTCCACATGCGGGTTTCACATGCCACCAACTCCACATTCACAGGCAACTTCAGCGCCACAGCCGTTTTCAGATAGCCCTCAATGCAAAGGCTCTAGACGCAAATATTGGTGTGAGAGCTAATTCAATCAAGGAAACACTGCATGTTGGTGAAGGGCATATTGAAGAAGGATCAGCCGAGTGGTTCTTGTGGGAGAACAACTCCATTTGGCTCACTAACTTCACACACCATCAGGCTTCCAAGCAGCTCTCAAGGAAACTCAGTTTTCACACTCTATGCTTAGTGCCCTTTGAGTGCATTATCGAGGAATGAACCTGGTAGAGCATCCCACACAAACGAATGCTCCACATGCGGGTTTCACATGCCACCAACTCCACATTCACAGGCAACTTCAGCGCCACAGCCGTTTTCAGATAGCCCTCAATGCAAAGGCTCTAGACGCAAATATTGGTGTGAGAGCTAATTCAATCAAGGAAACACTGCATGTTGGTGAAGGGCATATTGAAGAACGATCAGCCGAGTGGTTCTTGTGGGAGAACAACTCCATTTGGCTCACTAACTTCACACACCATCAGGCTTCCAAGCAGCTCTCAAGGAAACTCAGTTTTCACACTCTATGCTTAGTGCCCTTTGAGTGCATTATCTAGGAATGAACCTGGTAGAGCATCCCACACAAACGAATGCTCCACATGCGGGTTTCACATGCCACCAACTCCACATTCACAGGCAACTTCAGCGCCACAGCCGTTTTCAGATAGCCCTCAATGCAAAGGCTCTAGACACAAATATTGGTGTGAGAGCTAATTCAATCAAGGAAACACTGCATGTTGGTGAAGGGCATATTGAAGAAGGATCAGCCGAGTGGTTCTTGTGGGAGAACAACTCCATTTGGCTCACTAACTTCACACACCATCAGGCTTCCAAGCAGCTCTCAAGGAAACTCAGTTTTCACACTCTATGCTTAGTGCCCTTTGTGTGCCTAGGACTGAAATGAAGCTTGGTCAGCATCCCACACAAACGAATGCTCCACATGCGGGTTTCACATGCCACCAACTCCACATTCACAGGCAACTTCAGCGCCACAGCCGTTTTCAGATAGCCCTCAATGCAAAGGCTCTAGATGCAAATATTGGTGTGAGAGCTAATTCAATCAAGGAAACACTGCATGTTGGTGAAGGGCATATTGAAGAAGGATCAGCCGAGTGGTTCTTGTGGGAGAACAACTCCATTTGGCTCCCTAACTTCACACACCATCAGGCTTCCAAGCAGCTCTCAAGGAAACTCAGTTTTCACACTCTATGCTTAGTGCCCTTTGTGTGCCTAGGACTGAAATGAAGCTTGGTCAGCATGCCACACAAACGAATGCTCCACATGCGGGTTTCACATGCCACCAACTCCACATTCACAGGCAACTTCAGCGCCACAGCCGTTTTCAGATAGCCCTCAATGCAAAGGCTCTAGACGCAAATATTGGTGTGAGAGCTAATTCAATCAAGGAAACACTGCATGTTGGTGAAGGGCATATTGAAGAAGGATCAGCCGAGTGGTTCTTGTGGGAGAACAACTCCATTTGGCTCACTAACTTCACACACCATCAGGCTTCCAAGCAGCTCTCAAGGAAACTCAGTTTTCACACTCTATGTTTAGTGCCCTTTGAGTGCATTATCTAGGAATGAACCTGGTAGAGCATCCCACACAAACGAATGCTCCACATGCGGGTTTCACATGCCACCAACTCCACATTCACAGGCAACTTCAGCGCCACAGCCGTTTTCAGATAGCCCTCAATGCAAAGGCTCTAGACGCAAATATTGGTGTGAGAGCTAATTCAATCAAGGAAACACTGCATGTTGGTGAAGGGCATATTGAAGAAGGATCAGCCGAGTGGTTCTTGTGGGAGAACAACTCCATTTGGCTCCCTAACTTCACACACCATCAGGCTTCCAAGCAGCTCTCAAGGAAACTCAGTTTTTTTTTTTTTTTTTTTTTTTACATTTTTTTTTAAATTTTATTTTAAATTCATTAATTACATTGTATTATGTGACACAGTTTCATAGGTACTGGGATTCTCCCCACCCCTCCCCAAACCCTCCCACCATGGTGGATTCCTCCACCTTGTTGCATAACCACAGTTCAAGTTCATTTGAGATTCCCCCATTGCAAGGATATACCAAACATAGAGTCCAGCATCTTATTGTCCAGATAAGTTCAACGGCTTCTTAGGTATACACTCTCTGGTCTGAAGACAGAGCCAGCAGACTATCATCCCGATCAATTAAAAGCTCCAACATACCATCAGGAAAAATTTACATCACCATGGAATTAATTGACATAGTAACGAGTAACCAATATGGTAAAAGTAAATGCGATTTCTTATCCACCTTCTGTGACCACCTCATTGACATTTCAATTTAGGTTTATACACAACATATAACATTCATAACATAACTTGTTATACATAACATCGTGTCATCTTAAATTAAGGCAAACATGTGGTATTTAACCTTTTGGGATTGGCTCATTTCCCTTAGCATTATGGTTTCCAGTTTGGCCCATTTGGCCACAAAGAACTGCATTTTGTTTTGTTTAATAGCTGAGTAGTATTCCATGGAGTAGATGAACCATAGCTTTCTTATCCAATCCTCTGTTGATGGGCATTTTGGTTGCTTCCATGTCTTTGCAATTACTGATTGTGCTGCTATGAGCATAGGAGTGCATGTTGGTTTCTCATAAAACAAGTGTTCTGGATATATTCCTAGGAGTGCTATTGCCGGGTCATACGGTATGTTGTATTTGAGTTGTTTGAATGTTCTCCATACTGATTTCCATAGAGGCTGTACCAGCCTGCAGCCCCACCAGCAGTGGAGTAGGGTTCCCTTTTCCCCGCAACCTCGCCAACAAGTGTTGTTGGTGCTTTTATTCATATGGGCCAGTCTTACTGGCGTTAGGTGGTACCTCATTGATGTTTTAATTTGGATTTCCCTTATTGCCAGGGAACTTGAGCATTTTTTCATATGTTTATTTGCCATTTGGGTTTGTTCCTTTGTGAAGTGTTTGCCCATTTCCCGTGCCCATTTCTTGAGTGGCTTGTTTGTTTTGACATTTTGGTTGTTTTGTAGCTCTTTGTATATTCTGGAGATCAGCCCTCTATCACCTAAGTCGTGTGCAAAGATCTTCTCCCATTCTGTGGGTTGCCTTTTTACTTTGTTGATTGTTTCTCTAGCTGTACAGAAGCTTCTTAGTTTGATGAGGTCCCAATTGTTTATTTTGGTCTCGATTTCTACTGCATTTGGAGTCTTTTTTAGGAAGTGAGGGCCTACCCCTAAGTGTTCCAGTGTGTTTCCAACATTTTCTTCCAAAAGTTTGAAGGTTTCTGGATGTAGGTTTAAATCTTTTATCCATTTGGATTTGATCTTAGTATATGGTGAGAGATGTGGGTCTATCTTTTTGTTTCTGCAGGCTATCAACCAGTTGTCCCAACAGCATTTATTGAACAGACCTTCCCATTTGCCTGGGTTGTCGTTTGTCTTTTTGTCAAAGATTATTTGGCTGTATTTCTGTGGGTTCCCATCTGGTGTTTCTATTCTGCTCCATTGATCTTCTTCTCTATTTTTGTGCCAGTACCAGGCTGTTTTGATAACCACTGCCCTATAGTATGTCCAGAGGTCCGGAACTGTGATTCCCCCTGCTAACTTCCTGTTCTTGAGAATGGTTCTAGCTATTCGTGGTTTTTTTGTGCTTCCAGATGAACCTTTGGATCATTGTTTCCAGGTCTGTGAAGAATGTTTTGGGCAATTTGATTGGGATTGCGTTGAATGTATATATTGCTTTTGGCAGTATAGACATTTTAATGATATTGATTTTACCTATCCAGGAGCATGGGATGTTACTCCATCTTTCTAGATCTTGTTCAATTTCTTTTTTAAGTGGTTTGTAGTTTTCCTCGAATAGGTCTCCTACATTTTTGGTTAGGTTAATTCCCAGATACTTCATGCTTTCCTTTGTTACTTTGAATGGTATCTTGCTGGTTAGATCTTTTTCCAACTTGGGGCTGTTAGCATACACTATGGCTGTTGATTTTTGTTCATTAATTTTGTACCCTGCCACTCTACCGAACTCTCGTATAAGTCCTAGTAGTCTCTGTGTTGAGCCTTTTGGCTCTTCCATATAAAGAATCATGTCATCTGCATATAGTGAAAGCTTGACTTCTTCATTTCCCATTTGGATTCCTTTGATTTCTTTTTCTTGTCTTATGGCCTCAGCGAGTACCTCTAGAACTATGTTGAATAGCAGCGGAGAAAGCGGACATCCCTGTCTTGTTCCAGATCTCAGTGGGAAGGGTTCCAGTTTTTCTCCATTCAGTATGATGCTGGCATTGGGTTTTTCATATATTGCTTTGATTATGTTGTGGATTTTTCCATCTATGCCTACCTTGGTTAGGGTCTTTAGCAGGAAGTTGTGCTGAATTTTGTCGAAAGCTTTTTCTGCATCTATTGATACTATCATGTGATTCTTGTTTTTCAGTTTTTGGATGTGGTGTATCACATTTATGGATTTGCGAATGTTGAACCAACCCTGCATTCCAGGGATGAATCCTACTTGATCTGGATGAATGATCTGTCTGATGTGTTTTTGAATTCTGTTGGCTAGGATTTTGTTGAGAATCTTAGCATCAATGTTCATCAAAGAGATAGGTCTGTAGTTTTCTTTCTCTGTAGGATCTCTGCCCGGTTTTGGGATTAAGGTGATGTTGGCTTCATAGAATGAGTTTGGAAGGGTTGCTTCCTTTTCTATTGTTTTGAAGAGTTTGTAGAGGATTGGAGTTAGTTCTGTTCGGAATGTTTTGTAGAATTCTGTAGTGAAGCCGTCTGGGCCTGGGCTTTTCTTTGTTGGGAGGTCTTTAATCACTGATTCAATCTCTGCTTCAGTTATGGGTTTGTTCAGGTTGATTGTTGCCTCTGGGCTAAGTTTTGGCAGGTTGTGTGAGTCTAAGAACTTTTCCATTTCTTGGTGGTCTTCTGATTTGTTGGAGTACAGTGCTTTGTAGTAATTTCTGATTATGTTCTTAATGGTTGTAATGTCTGTTGTTATGTTGCCTTTTTCATCTTTGATGCTGTTAATTCTTGCTTTCTCTTGTTTTTTCTTTGTCAGACGGGCCAGCGGGGTGTCTATTTTGTTTATCTTTTCAAAAAACCAGCTTTTTGATTCGTTGATTTTGTGTATGGTTTTTTTTATTTCTATCTGGTTGATTTCCTCCCTTGTTTTGATGATTTCTTGTTTCCTGTTGTGTGTGGGGCTCATCTGCTGCTGCTTTTCCAATTCCTGGAGGTGTGTGGTTAGTTCCTGTATTTGGCGACTCTCTTGGGCCTTGACATGAGCTCCAATTGCGATGAGTTTACCCCGTAGCACTGCTTTGGCAGTGTCCCACAAGTTTTGGAATGTTGTGTCAGAGTTTTCATTGGTTTCCATAAATTTTTTGATCTCATCTTTAATTTCTTCCCTGACCCATTGTTCGTTTAATAGCATATTGTTCAGCCTCCAAGAGTTTCTATATTTCCTGGGACATTTTGAATTGCTGATTTCCAGTTTCATTCCGTGGTGGTCTGAGAGGGTACATGGTATGATTCCTATCTTTTTGAAGTTATTTAGATTTGCTTTGTGTCCTATCATGTGGTCGATCCTGGAGAAGGTGCCATGCACTGCTGAAAAAAATGTATAATCTGTGGTCTTAGGATAAAAAATTCTATAAATGTCTACCAAGTCTAGTTGTTCTAATGTTTGTACGAGCTCTGTTGTTTCTTTGTTGAGTTTTTGTTTTGTTGATCTGTCTATAGTTGTTAGTGGGGTGTTAAGATCACCCACTATTATTGTGTGTGTATCTATGTCTCCCCTTAAGTCTGTAAGTAGTTGCTTCACGAAGCTAGGCGCATTGGAATTAGGTGCATATATGTTCACGATTGTAATTACTTCTTGATGGATCAGTCCCTTCACCAATATATAATGTCCTTCTCTGTCCTTTTTGATGTCTGTCAGCTTGAAGTCTAGGTCATCTGAGATTAGAACAGCTACACCAGCCTTTTTTTCTCGTCCATTGGCATGAAATGTCTTTTTCCATCCTTTCACTTTAAATTTCTTACAGGATTTTCTGGTTAGATGTGTCTCTTGTAGACAACATATAGTTGGGTGCTGTTTGATGATCCATTCCGTTAATCTATGCCTTTTGATTGGTGAGTTTAAGCCATTTGTGTTTAGAGATAATATTGAAAGGAATTGGTTTTGGGCTGCCATGAGTGTAAGTATGCAAGTGTGTATTTGCGACTATTAGAGTTCTTGATTGGTTGACTTTTCTTGTATGGATTTTAGTGGGGAGGTCTTCCCATTTGCCATCTTTGATTTTGGTTTGTATTTTTTCTTTCTGGGTTTAGCACCTTCCTGAGGAGATTTTCCAGAGCTGGTTTCGTGTTGATGTATTCTTCGAGTTTCTCTTTACTGTTGAAGTATTTGATTTCATTCTCGAATATAAATGAGAGCTTTGCTGGGTACATTATTCTTGGTTGGCAGTTGTTTTGTTTCAGGATTTGATAGGTTTTACCCCATTCTCTCCTTGCTTGGAGCGTTTCTTCTGATAGGTCGGCTGTGATCCTGATTTCCCTTCCCCTGAAAGTAATCTTATCCTTTTTTCTTACTTGTCTTAGAATGGTTTCCTTGTATTCACTTGAAGGTAGCTTGAGGACCACATGTCTGGGAGACGATTTGTTTGGGTCGTATCTCCTGGGGGTTCTTTGCCCTTCCTGGATTTGTGCTGGATTTATATTTCCAATATTCTGGAAGTTCTCCTGTATTATCTCATTGAGCACCCGTTGCAAGCCTGTCTCCTTTTCCACTCCTTCGGGAAGGCCTATTATTCTAATATTTGATTTTTTGAGGTTGTCTTTCATTTCCTGTATGGACCTATTGGCTTTCTCTAGATTTGTCTCCAACTGTTTGATGAGCTGCTGCCTTTCATTCTGATTGTCTTCCAATTCTGATATTCTGTCCTCTGCTGTGTTCATTCTGTTGGTTAGGCTTTCAATTTTGTGCTCTATATCGAGGATTCCCTTTTTGATTTGATTTATTTCTGCAGTGATATGGTTTTCAAATGCCTTAGACTCTTCCCAGCGCTTTTCACTCTCTCTGACGAATTTCATCATTAGCTTCTTAAAGTCCTTATCTGATAGTTCCTCTATGTCTTCATCTTGCATCTCAGATATTGAGATTAGTTTTTGGTTGTATTGGGAGGGAGTGCTTGATCTTTCCTCTGGGTCATTGCTTTTTCTGATACTTCTCCTCATTGTGTTTTTGCTTCTTGTTGTTTTGAGATTTTAGCGGTGATTCAGCTGAGCTGGCTCTGGTTTGGGGCCTCCGGCTGAGCCCAGCAGGGCTTACTGCCTGAGTCACCAGCTGCTTTCAGGGTCTGTAGATCACAGCCCTGAGCTGGGTCAGGAGGCTTTGTGGGCCAGCCCCAGTGCCAGGCCCCTTCCCCTGTGGCTCCCTCTCAAAGGCAGTGCCCTACAGATTCACTCTGCTGAGCCGCGCCTGGGCTTTGGGTCACAAGGCTAATACAACGGGGGTCTCCGCCTCAGTGCTGAGCCGAGACTCTCCTTCAGGGCTTGAGGTTAGCACAGCAGGGGCTCCTGCTGCTCGGAGTCTAAAATCCCCAACCCCGGCCTGTGCTGGGCTGGAAATCTCCTCGGCCCCAGTGCCAAACTCGGAAGCGCTGCTCCGCTGAGGGCTGCAACACCACAGGCAGGTCTTTCCGAGTGGGCTCCTGCTGGGAAAACCTGTCCGGCCAGTTCAGCTGAGCCCGCTCTGGTCTGGCCTCTCTAGCTGAGCCCAGCTGGGGACTCTGCCCTGAAGAAGCCACTTCCTCAGCTGCACTCTCTCAAGGGTAGAAGCGGATCTCTGAGAGGCACAGAGCCCTTGAGGTGAAATGTGCCCCCACTAGTCCGCTCCTCTGACCAGGACGTGAGGCCCTGTCGAGCGTTGCCCAGCCTCTGGGGCTCAGGGCTAGTCCAGCAACAGGATCCACTGACTCTCCCGCAGCCAGTCCACAGCTCAGAGCCGATACGGGGATCTCTGAGCCCCAGTCCCACAGCGCCGCTCCTGTTCCCTCTGCACTCTCCCTCAGCCGCTGAGCAGCGGGTAGGCAAGCCTCTGGGAAATCTCCCCTGCTTTTCCTCCACTTCTGCAGGGATGATGCACCCAATGATCAGTCCAATAGCCTCCTCTGGGGGCTCCTGCCTTCCAGGGGACTGGTGCCCCTGTCGGTGTGGGCGCCTATCCTTCCGGCCGCCTCTGTTTTCCCTGGGGCGGTGGAGTCTCCCCCGCCTTCCCCCTGCCTGGGATCGTGACTAACCAGGTTTCTCGCGGCGTGCTGTATTTTCTTTCCTACTTTTTGCGGCTGTTCCTTCACGCTGTGTAGATCTTCTTGCTTTAGTGAACTCCAGTGACCTTCTCGTTCTTCTCCCTACAGTTTCGCACCTCCTGGCCTGTTTCTCTGATGGATCGGCTCCCCTCCTTCCCTACTCCACCCTACACCAGCTCTCTGCAGTCGGCCATCTTCTAAGGAAACTCAGTTTTCACACTCTATGCTTAGTGCCCTTTGTGTGCCTAGGACTGAAATGAAGCTTGGTCAGCATCCCACACAAACGAATGCTCCACATGCGGGTTTCACATGCCACCAACTCCACATTCACAGGCAACTTCAGCGCCACAGCCGTTTTCAGATAGCCCTCAATGCAAAGGCTCTAGACGCAAATATTGGTGTGAGAGCTAATTCAATCAAGGAAACACTGCATGTTGGTGAAGGGCATATTGAAGAAGGATCAGCCGAGTGGTTCTTGTGGGAGAACAACTCCATTTGGCTCACTAACTTCACACACCATCAGGCTTCCAAGCAGCTCTCAAGGAAACTCAGTTTTCACACTCTATGCTTAGTGCCCTTTGAGTGCATTATCGAGGAATGAACCTGGTAGAGCATCCCACACAAACGAATGCTCCACATGCGGGTTTCACATGCCACCAACTCCACATTCACAGGCAACTTCAGCGCCACAGCCGTTTTCAGATAGCCCTCAATGCAAAGGCTCTAGACGCAAATATTGGTGTGAGAGCTAATTCAATCAAGGAAACACTGCATGTTGGTGAAGGGCATATTGAAGAACGATCAGCCGAGTGGTTCTTGTGGGAGAACAACTCCATTTGGCTCACTAACTTCACACACCATCAGGCTTCCAAGCAGCTCTCAAGGAAACTCAGTTTTCACACTCTATGCTTAGTGCCCTTTGAGTGCATTATCTAGGAATGAACCTGGTAGAGCATCCCACACAAACGAATGCTCCACATGCGGGTTTCACATGCCACCAACTCCACATTCACAGGCAACTTCAGCGCCACAGCCGTTTTCAGATAGCCCTCAATGCAAAGGCTCTAGACACAAATATTGGTGTGAGAGCTAATTCAATCAAGGAAACACTGCATGTTGGTGAAGGGCATATTGAAGAAGGATCAGCCGAGTGGTTCTTGTGGGAGAACAACTCCATTTGGCTCACTAACTTCACACACCATCAGGCTTCCAAGCAGCTCTCAAGGAAACTCAGTTTTCACACTCTATGCTTAGTGCCCTTTGTGTGCCTAGGACTGAAATGAAGCTTGGTCAGCATCCCACACAAACGAATGCTCCACATGCGGGTTTCACATGCCACCAACTCCACATTCACAGGCAACTTCAGCGCCACAGCCGTTTTCAGATAGCCCTCAATGCAAAGGCTCTAGATGCAAATATTGGTGTGAGAGCTAATTCAATCAAGGAAACACTGCATGTTGGTGAAGGGCATATTGAAGAAGGATCAGCCGAGTGGTTCTTGTGGGAGAACAACTCCATTTGGCTCACTAACTTCACACACCATCAGGCTTCCAAGCAGCTCTCAAGGAAACTCAGTTTTCACACTCTATGCTTAGTGCCCTTTGTGTGCCTAGGACTGAAATGAAGCTTGGTCAGCATCCCACACAAACGAATGCTCCACATGCGGGTTTCACATGCCACCAACTCCACATTCACAGGCAACTTCAGCGCCACAGCCGTTTTCAGATAGCCCTCAATGCAAAGGCTCTAGACGCAAATATTGGTGTGAGAGCTAATTCAATCAAGGAAACACTGCATGTTGGTGAAGGGCATATTGAAGAAGGATCAGCCGAGTGGTTCTTGTGGGAGAACAACTCCATTTGGCTCACTAACTTCACACACCATCAGGCTTCCAAGCAGCTCTCAAGGAAACTCAGTTTTCACACTCTATGTTTAGTGCCCTTTGAGTGCATTATCTAGGAATGAACCTGGTAGAGCATCCCACACAAACGAATGCTCCACATGCGGGTTTCACATGCCACCAACTCCACATTCACAGGCAACTTCAGCGCCACAGCCGTTTTCAGATAGCCCTCAATGCAAAGGCTCTAGACGCAAATATTGGTGTGAGAGCTAATTCAATCAAGGAAACACTGCATGTTGGTGAAGGGCATATTGAAGAAGGATCAGCCGAGTGGTTCTTGTGGGAGAACAACTCCATTTGGCTCCCTAACTTCACACACCATCAGGCTTCCAAGCAGCTCTCAAGGAAACTCAGTTTTCACACTCTATGTTTAGTGCCCTTTGAGTGCATTATCTAGGAATGAACCTGGTAGAGCATCCCACACAAACGAATGCTCCACATGCGGGTTTCACATGCCACCAACTCCACATTCACAGGCAACTTCAGCGCCACAGCCGTTTTCAGATAGCCCACAATGCAAAGGCTCTAGACGCAAATATTGGTGTGAGAGCTAATTCAATCAAGGAAACACTGCATGTGGGTGAAGGGCATATTGAAGAAGGATCAGCCAAGTGGTTCTTGTGGGAGAACAACTCCATTTGGCTCACTAACTTCACACACCATCAGGCTTCCAAGCAGCTCTCAAGGAAACTCAGTTTTCACACTCTATGTTTAGTGCCCTTTGAGTGCATTATCTAGGAATGAACCTGGTAGAGCATCCCACACAAACGAATGCTCCACATGCGGGTTTCACATGCCACCAACTCCACATTCACAGGCAACTTCAGCGCCACAGCCGTTTTCAGATAGCCCTCAATGCAAAGGCTCTAGACGCAAATATTGGTGTGAGAGCTAATTCAATCGAGGAAACACTGCATGTTGGTGAAGGGCATATTGAAGAAGGATCAGCCGAGTGGTTCTTGTGGGAGAACAACTCCATTTGGCTCACTAACTTCACACACCATCAGGCTTCCAAGCAGCTCTCAAGGAAACTCAGTTTTCACACTCAATGCTTAGTGCCCTTTGTGTGCCTAGGACTGAAATGAAGCTTGGTCAGCATCCCACACAAACGAATGCTCCACATGCGGGTTTCACATGCCACCAACTCCACATTCACAGGCAACTTCAGCGCCACAGCCGTTTTCAGATAGCCCTCAATGCAAAGGCTCTAGACGCAAATATTGGTGTGAGAGCTAATTCAATCAAGGAAACACTGCATGTTGGTGAAGGGCATATTGAAGAAGGATCAGCCAAGTGGTTCTTGTGGGAGAACAACTCCATTTGGCTCACTAACTTCACACACCATCAGGCTTCCAAGCAGCTCTCAAGGAAACTCAGTTTTCACACTCTATGCTTAGTGCTCTTTGTGTGGCTAGGACTGAAATGAAGCTTGGTCAGCATCCCACACAAACGAATGCTCCACATGCGGGTTTCACATGCCACCAACTCCACATTCACAGGCAACTTCAGCGCCACAGCCGTTTTCAGATAGCCCTCAATGCAAAGGCTCTAGACGCAAATATTGGTGTGAGAGCTAATTCAATCAAGGAAACACTGCATGTTGGTGAAGGGCATATTGAAGAAGGATCAGCCAAGTGGTTCTTGTGGGAGAACAACTCCATTTGGCTCACTAACTTCACACACCATCAGGCTTCCAAGCAGCTCTCAAGGAAACTCAGTTTTCACACTCTATGCTTAGTGCCCTTTGTGTGCCTAGGACTGAAATGAAGCTTGGTCAGCATCCCACACAAACGAATGCTCCACATGCGGGTTTCACATGCCACCAACTCCACATTCACAGGCAACTTCAGCGCCACAGCCGTTTTCAGATAGCCCTGAATGCAAAGGCTCTAGACGCAAATATTGGTGTGAGAGCTAATTCAATCAAGGAAACACTGCATGTTGGTGAAGGGCATATTGAAGAAGGATCAGCCGAGTGGTTCTTGTGGGAGAACAACTCCATTTGTCTCACTAACTTCACACACCATCAGGCTTCCAAGCAGCTCTCAAGGAAACTCAGTTTTCACTCTATGTTTAGTGCCCTTTGAGTGCATTATCTAGGAATGAACCTGGTAGAGCATCCCACACAAACGAATGCTCCACATGCGGGTTTCACATGCCACCAACTCCACATTCACAGGCAACTTCAGCGCCACAGCCGTTTTCAGATAGCCCTCAATGCAAAGGCTCTAGACGCAAATATTGGTGTGAGAGCTAATTCAATCAAGGAAACACTGCATGTTGGTGAAGGGCATATTGAAGAAGGATCAGCCGAGTGGTTCTTGTGGGAGAACAACTCCATTTGTCTCACTAACTTCACACACAATCAGGCTTCCAAGCAGCTCTCAAGGAAACTCAGTTTTCACACTCTATGTTTAGTGCCCTTTGAGTGCATTATCTAGGAATGAACCTGGTAGAGCATCCCACACAAACGAATGCTCCACATGCGGGTTTCACATGCCACCAACTCCACATTCACAGGCAACTTCAGCGCCACAGCCGTTTTCAGATAGCCCTCAATGCAAAGGCTCTAGACGCAAATATTGGTGTGAGAGCTAATTCAATCAAGGAAACACTGCATGTTGGTGAAGGGCATATTGAAGAAGGATCAGCCGAGTGGTTCTTGTGGGAGAACAACTCCATTTGGCTCACTAACTTCACACACCATCAGGCTTCCAAGCAGCTCTCAAGGAAACTCAGTTTTCACACTCTATGTTTAGTGCCCTTTGAGTGCATTATCTAGGAATGAACCTGGTAGAGCATCCCACACAAACGAATGCTCCACATGCGGGTTTCACATGCCACCAACTCCACATTCACAGGCAACTTCAGCGCCACAGCCGTTTTCAGATAGCCCTCAATGCAAAGGCTCTAGACGCAAATATTGGTGTGAGAGCTAATTCAATCAAGGAAACACTGCATGTTGGTGAAGGGCATATTGAAGAAGGATCAGCCAAGTGGTTCTTGTGGGAGAACAACTCCATTTGGCTCACTAACTTCACACACCATCAGGCTTCCAAGCAGCTCTCAAGGAAACTCAGTTTTCACACTCTATGCTTAGTGCTCTTTGTGTGCCTAGGACTGAAATGAAGCTTGGTCAGCATCCCACACAAACGAATGCTCCACATGCGGGTTTCACATGCCACCAACTCCACATTCACAGGCAACTTCAGCGCCACAGCCGTTTTCAGATAGCCCTCAATGCAAAGGCTCTAGACGCAAATATTGGTGTGAGAGCTAATTCAATCAAGGAAACACTGCATGTTGGTGAAGGGCATATTGAAGAAGGATCAGCCAAGTGGTTCTTGTGGGAGAACAACTCCATTTGGCTCACTAACTTCACACACCATCAGGCTTCCAAGCAGCTCTCAAGGAAACTCAGTTTTCACACTCTATGCTTAGTGCCCTTTGTATGGCTAGGACTGAAATGAACCTGGTAGAGCATCCCACACAAACGAATGCTCCACATGCGGGTTTCACATGCCACCAACTCCACATTCACAGGCAACTTCAGCGCCACAGCCGTTTTCAGATAGCCCTCAATGCAAAGGCTCTAGACGCAAATATTGGTGTGAGAGCTAATTCAATCAAGGAAACACTGCATGTTGGTGAAGGGCATATTGAAGAAGGATCAGCCGAGTGGTTCTTGTGGGAGAACAACTCCATTTGGCTCACTAACTTCACACACCATCAGGCTTCCAAGCAGCTCTCAAGGAAACTCAGTTTTCACACTCTATGTTTAGTGCCCTTTGAGTGCATTATCTAGGAATGAACCTGGTAGAGCATCCCACACAAACGAATGCTCCACATGCGGGTTTCACATGCCACCAACTCCACATTCACAGGCAACTTCAGCGCCACAGCCGTTTTCAGACAAACCACAATGCAAAGGCTCTAGACGCAAATATTGGTGTGAGAGCTAATTCAATCAAGGAAACACTGCATGTTGGTGAAGGGCATATTGAAGAAGGATCAGCCGAGTGGTTCTTGTGGGAGAACAACTCCATTTGGCTCACTAACTTCACACACCATCAGGCTTCCAAGCAGCTCTCAAGGAAACTCAGTTTTCACACTCTATGCTTAGTGCCCTTTGTGTGCCTAGGACTGAAATGAAGCTTGGTCAGCATCCCACACAAACGAATGCTCCACATGCGGGTTTCACATGCCACCAACTCCACATTCACAGGCAACTTCAGCGCTACAGCCGTTTTCAGATAGCCCTCAATGCAAAGGCTCTAGACGCAAATATTGGTGTGAGAGCTAATTCAATCAAGGAAACACTGCATGTTGGTGAAGGGCATATTGAAGAAGGATCAGCCAAGTGGTTCTTGTGGGAGAACAACTCCATTTGGCTCACTAACTTCACACACCATCAGGCTTCCAAGCAGCTCTCAAGGAAACTCAGTTTTCACACTCTATGCTTAGTGCTCTTTGTGTGGCTAGGACTGAAATGAAGCTTGGTCAGCATCCCACACAAACGAATGCTCCACATGCGGGTTTCACATGCCACCAACTCCGCATTCACAGGCAACTTCAGCGCCACAGCCGTTTTCAGATAGCCCTCAATGCAAAGGCTCTAGACGCAAATATTGGTGTGAGAGCTAATTCAATCAAGGAAACACTGCATGTTGGTGAAGGGCATATTGAAGAAGGATCAGCCGAGTGGTTCTTGTGGGAGAACAACTCCATTTGGCTCACTAACTTCACACACCATCAGGCTTCCAAGCAGCTCTCAAGGAAACTCAGTTTTCACACTCTATGCTTAGTGCTCTTTGTGTGCCTAGGACTGAAATGAAGCTTGGTCAGCATCCCACACAAACGAATGCTCCACATGCGGGTTTCACATGCCACCAACTCCGCATTCACAGGCAACTTCAGCGCCACAGCCGTTTTCAGATAGCCCTCAATGCAAAGGCTCTAGACGCAAATATTGGTGTGAGAGCTAATTCAATCAAGGAAACACTGCATGTTGGTGAAGGGCATATTGAAGAAGGATCAGCCGAGTGGTTCTTGTGGGAGAACAACTCCATTTGGCTCACTAACTTCACACACCATCAGGCTTCCAAGCAGCTCTCAAGGAAACTCAGTTTTCACACTCTATGCTTAGTGCCCTTTGAGTGCATTATCTAGGAATGAACCTGGTAGAGCATCCCACACAAACGAATGCTCCACATGCGGGTTTCACATGCCACCAACTCCACATTCACAGGCAACTTCAGCGCCACAGCCGTTTTCAGATAGCCCTCAATGCAAAGGCTCTAGACACAAATATTGGTGTGAGAGCTAATTCAATCAAGGAAACACTGCATGTTGGTGAAGGGCATATTGAAGAAGGATCAGCCGAGTGGTTCTTGTGGGAGAACAACTCCATTTGGCTCACTAACTTCACACACCATCAGGCTTCCAAGCAGCTCTCAAGGAAACTCAGTTTTCACACTCTATGCTTAGTGCCCTTTGTGTGCCTAGGACTGAAATGAAGCTTGGTCAGCATGCCACACAAACGAATGCTCCACATGCGGGTTTCACATGCCACCAACTCCACATTCACAGGCAACTTCAGCGCCACAGCCGTTTTCAGATAGCCCTCAATGCAAAGGCTCTAGACGCAAATATTGGTGTGAGAGCTAATTCAATCAAGGAAACACTGCATGTTGGTGAAGGGCATATTGAAGAAGGATCAGCCGAGTGGTTCTTGTGGGAGAACAACTCCATTTGGCTCACTAACTTCACACACCATCAGGCTTCCAAGCAGCTCTCAAGGAAACTCAGTTTTCACACTCTATGCTTAGTGCTCTTTGTGTGCCTAGGACTGAAATGAAGCTTGGTCAGCATCCCACACAAACGAATGCTCCACATGCGGGTTTCACATGCCACCAACTCCACATTCACAGGCAACTTCAGCGCCACAGCCGTTTTCAGATAGCCCTCAATGCAAAGGCTCTAGACGCAAATATTGGTGTGAGAGCTAATTCAATCAAGGAAACACTGCATGTTGGTGAAGGGCATATTGAAGAAGGATCAGCCAAGTGGTTCTTGTGGGAGAACAACTCCATTTGGCTCACTAACTTCACACACCATCAGGCTTCCAAGCAGCTCTCAAGGAAACTCAGTTTTCACACTCTATGCTTAGTGCCCTTTGTATGGCTAGGACTGAAATGAACCTGGTAGAGCATCCCACACAAACGAATGCTCCACATGCGGGTTTCACATGCCACCAACTCCACATTCACAGGCAACTTCAGCGCCACAGCCGTTTTCAGATAGCCCTCAATGCAAAGGCTCTAGACGCAAATATTGGTGTGAGAGCTAATTCAATCAAGGAAACACTGCATGTTGGTGAAGGGCATATTGAAGAAGGATCAGCCGAGTGGTTCTTGTGGGAGAACAACTCCATTTGGCTCACTAACTTCACACACCATCAGGCTTCCAAGCAGCTCTCAAGGAAACTCAGTTTTCACACTCTATGTTTAGTGCCCTTTGAGTGCATTATCTAGGAATGAACCTGGTAGAGCATCCCACACAAACGAATGCTCCACATGCGGGTTTCACATGCCACCAACTCCACATTCACAGGCAACTTCAGCGCCACAGCCGTTTTCAGACAAACCAAAATGCAAAGGCTCTAGACGCAAATATTGGTGTGAGAGCTAATTCAATCAAGGAAACACTGCATGTTGGTGAAGGGCATATTGAAGAAGGATCAGCCAAGTGGTTCTTGTGGGAGAACAACTCCATTTGGCTCACTAACTTCACACACCATCAGGCTTCCAAGCAGCTCTCAAGGAAACTCAGTTTTCACACTCTATGCTTAGTGCTCTTTGTGTGCCTAGGACTGAAATGAAGCTTGGTCAGCATCCCACACAAACGAATGCTCCACATGCGGGTTTCACATGCCACCAACTCCACATTCACAGGCAACTTCAGCGCCACAGCCGTTTTCAGATAGCCCTCAATGCAAAGGCTCTAGACGCAAATATTGGTGTGAGAGCTAATTCAATCAAGGAAACACTGCATGTTGGTGAAGGGCATATTGAAGAAGGATCAGCCAAGTGGTTCTTGTGGGAGAACAACTCCATTTGGCTCACTAACTTCACACACCATCAGGCTTCCAAGCAGCTCTCAAGGAAACTCAGTTTTCACACTCTATGCTTAGTGCTCTTTGTGTGGCTAGGACTGAAATGAAGCTTGGTCAGCATCCCACACAAACGAATGCTCCACATGCGGGTTTCACATGCCACCAACTCCGCATTCACAGGCAACTTCAGCGCCACAGCCGTTTTCAGATAGCCCTCAATGCAAAGGCTCTAGACGCAAATATTGGTGTGAGAGCTAATTCAATCAAGGAAACACTGCATGTTGGTGAAGGGCATATTGAAGAAGGATCAGCCGAGTGGTTCTTGTGGGAGAACAACTCCATTTGGCTCACTAACTTCACACACCATCAGGCTTCCAAGCAGCTCTCAAGGAAACTCAGTTTTCACACTCTATGTTTAGTGCCCTTTGAGTGCATTATCTAGGAATGAACCTGGTAGAGCATCCCACACAAACGAATGCTCCACATGCGGGTTTCACATGCCACCAACTCCACATTCACAGGCAACTTCAGCGCCACAGCCGTTTTCAGACAAACCACAATGCAAAGGCTCTAGACGCAAATATTGGTGTGAGAGCTAATTCAATCAAGGAAACACTGCATGTTGGTGAAGGGCATATTGAAGAAGGATCAGCCGAGTGGTTCTTGTGGGAGAACAACTCCATTTGGCTCACTAACTTCACACACCATCAGGCTTCCAAGCAGCTCTCAAGGAAACTCAGTTTTCACACTCTATGCTTAGTGCCCTTTGTGTGCCTAGGACTGAAATGAAGCTTGGTCAGCATCCCACACAAACGAATGCTCCACATGCGGGTTTCACATGCCACCAACTCCACATTCACAGGCAACTTCAGCGCCACAGCCGTTTTCAGATAGCCCTCAATGCAAAGGCTCTAGACGCAAATATTGGTGTGAGAGCTAATTCAATCAAGGAAACACTGCATGTTGGTGAAGGGCATATTGAAGAAGGATCAGCCAAGTGGTTCTTGTGGGAGAACAACTCCATTTGGCTCACTAACTTCACACACCATCAGGCTTCCAAGCAGCTCTCAAGGAAACTCAGTTTTCACACTCTATGCTTAGTGCTCTTTGTGTGGCTAGGACTGAAATGAAGCTTGGTCAGCATCCCACACAAACGAATGCTCCACATGCGGGTTTCACATGCCACCAACTCCGCATTCACAGGCAACTTCAGCGCCACAGCCGTTTTCAGATAGCCCTCAATGCAAAGGCTCTAGACGCAAATATTGGTGTGAGAGCTAATTCAATCAAGGAAACACTGCATGTTGGTGAAGGGCATATTGAAGAAGGATCAGCCGAGTGGTTCTTGTGGGAGAACAACTCCATTTGGCTCACTAACTTCACACACCATCAGGCTTCCAAGCAGCTCTCAAGGAAACTCAGTTTTCACACTCTATGCTTAGTGCCCTTTGAGTGCATTATCTAGGAATGAACCTGGTAGAGCATCCCACACAAACGAATGCTCCACATGCGGGTTTCACATGCCACCAACTCCACATTCACAGGCAACTTCAGCGCCACAGCCGTTTTCAGATAGCCCTCAATGCAAAGGCTCTAGACACAAATATTGGTGTGAGAGCTAATTCAATCAAGGAAACACTGCATGTTGGTGAAGGGCATATTGAAGAAGGATCAGCCGAGTGGTTCTTGTAGGAGAACAACTCCATTTGGCTCACTAACTTCACACACCATCAGGCTTCCAAGCAGCTCTCAAGGAAACTCAGTTTTCACACTCTATGCTTAGTGCCCTTTGTGTGCCTAGGACTGAAATGAAGCTTGGTCAGCATGCCACACAAACGAATGCTCCACATGCGGGTTTCACATGCCACCAACTCCACATTCACAGGCAACTTCAGCGCCACAGCCGTTTTCAGATAGCCCTCAGTGCAAAGGCTCTAGACGCAAATATTGGTGTGAGAGCTAATTCAATCAAGGAAACACTGCATGTTGGTGAAGGGCATATTGAAGAAGGATCAGCCGAGTGGTTCTTGTGGGAGAACAACTCCATTTGGCTCACTAACTTCACACACCATCAGGCTTCCAAGCAGCTCTCAAGGAAACTCAGTTTTCACACTCTATGCTTAGTGCTCTTTGTGTGCCTAGGACTGAAATGAAGCTTGGTCAGCATCCCACACAAACGAATGCTCCACATGCGGGTTTCACATGCCACCAACTCCACATTCACAGGCAACTTCAGCGCCACAGCCGTTTTCAGATAGCCCTCAATGCAAAGGCTCTAGACGCAAATATTGGTGTGAGAGCTAATTCAATCAAGGAAACACTGCATGTTGGTGAAGGGCATATTGAAGAAGGATCAGCCAAGTGGTTCTTGTGGGAGAACAACTCCATTTGGCTCACTAACTTCACACACCATCAGGCTTCCAAGCAGCTCTCAAGGAAACTCAGTTTTCACACTCTATGCTTAGTGCCCTTTGTATGGCTAGGACTGAAATGAACCTGGTAGAGCATCCCACACAAACGAATGCTCCACATGCGGGTTTCACATGCCACCAACTCCACATTCACAGGCAACTTCAGCGCCACAGCCGTTTTCAGATAGCCCTCAATGCAAAGGCTCTAGACGCAAATATTGGTGTGAGAGCTAATTCAATCAAGGAAACACTGCATGTTGGTGAAGGGCATATTGAAGAAGGATCAGCCGAGTGGTTCTTGTGGGAGAACAACTCCATTTGGCTCACTAACTTCACACACCATCAGGCTTCCAAGCAGCTCTCAAGGAAACTCAGTTTTCACACTCTATGTTTAGTGCCCTTTGAGTGCATTATCTAGGAATGAACCTGGTAGAGCATCCCACACAAACGAATGCTCCACATGCGGGTTTCACATGCCACCAACTCCACATTCACAGGCAACTTCAGCGCCACAGCCGTTTTCAGACAAACCACAATGCAAAGGCTCTAGACGCAAATATTGGTGTGAGAGCTAATTCAATCAAGGAAACACTGCATGTTGGTGAAGGGCATATTGAAGAAGGATCAGCCAAGTGGTTCTTGTGGGAGAACAACTCCATTTGGCTCACTAACTTCACACACCATCAGGCTTCCAAGCAGCTCTCAAGGAAACTCAGTTTTCACACTCTATGCTTAGTGCTCTTTGTGTGGCTAGGACTGAAATGAAGCTTGGTCAGCATCCCACACAAACGAATGCTCCACATGCGGGTTTCACATGCCACCAACTCCACATTCACAGGCAACTTCAGCGCCACAGCCGTTTTCAGATAGCCCTCAATGCAAAGGCTCTAGACGCAAATATTGGTGTGAGAGCTAATTCAATCAAGGAAACACTGCATGTTGGTGAAGGGCATATTGAAGAAGGATCAGCCAAGTGGTTCTTGTGGGAGAACAACTCCATTTGGCTCACTAACTTCACACACCATCAGGCTTCCAAGCAGCTCTCAAGGAAACTCAGTTTTCACACTCTATGCTTAGTGCTCTTTGTGTGGCTAGGACTGAAATGAAGCTTGGTCAGCATCCCACACAAACGAATGCTCCACATGCGGGTTTCACATGCCACCAACTCCGCATTCACAGGCAACTTCAGCGCCACAGCCGTTTTCAGATAGCCCTCAATGCAAAGGCTCTAGACGCAAATATTGGTGTGAGAGCTAATTCAATCAAGGAAACACTGCATGTTGGTGAAGGGCATATTGAAGAAGGATCAGCCGAGTGGTTCTTGTGGGAGAACAACTCCATTTGGCTCACTAACTTCACACACCATCAGGCTTCCAAGCAGCTCTCAAGGAAACTCAGTTTTCACACTCTATGTTTAGTGCCCTTTGAGTGCATTATCTAGGAATGAACCTGGTAGAGCATCCCACACAAACGAATGCTCCACATGCGGGTTTCACATGCCACCAACTCCACATTCACAGGCAACTTCAGCGCCACAGCCGTTTTCAGATAGCCCTCAATGCAAAGGCTCTAGACGCAAATATTGGTGTGAGAGCTAATTCAATCAAGGAAACACTGCATGTTGGTGAAGGGCATATTGAAGAAGGATCAGCCGAGTGGTTCTTGTGGGAGAACAACTCCATTTGGCTCACTAACTTCACACACCATCAGGCTTCCAAGCAGCTCTCAAGGAAACTCAGTTTTCACACTCTATGCTTAGTGCCCTTTGAGTGCATTATCTAGGAATGAACCTGGTAGAGCATCCCACACAAACGAATGCTCCACATGCGGGTTTCACATGCCACCAACTCCACATTCACAGGCAACTTCAGCGCCACAGCCGTTTTCAGATAGCCCTCAATGCAAAGGCTCTAGACACAAATATTGGTGTGAGAGCTAATTCAATCAAGGAAACACTGCATGTTGGTGAAGGGCATATTGAAGAAGGATCAGCCGAGTGGTTCTTGTGGGAGAACAACTCCATTTGGCTCACTAACTTCACACACCATCAGGCTTCCAAGCAGCTCTCAAGGAAACTCAGTTTTCACACTCTATGTTTAGTGCCCTTTGAGTGCATTATCTAGGAATGAACCTGGTAGAGCATCCCACACAAACGAATGCTCCACATGCGGGTTTCACATGCCACCAACTCCACATTCACAGGCAACTTCAGCGCCACAGCCGTTTTCAGATAGCCCACAATGCAAAGGCTCTAGACGCAAATATTGGTGTGAGAGCTAATTCAATCAAGGAAACACTGCATGTGGGTGAAGGGCATATTGAAGAAGGATCAGCCAAGTGGTTCTTGTGGGAGAACAACTCCATTTGGCTCACTAACTTCACACACCATCAGGCTTCCAAGCAGCTCTCAAGGAAACTCAGTTTTCACACTCTATGTTTAGTGCCCTTTGAGTGCATTATCTAGGAATGAACCTGGTAGAGCATCCCACACAAACGAATGCTCCACATGCGGGTTTCACATGCCACCAACTCCACATTCACAGGCAACTTCAGCGCCACAGCCGTTTTCAGATAGCCCTCAATGCAAAGGCTCTAGACGCAAATATTGGTGTGAGAGCTAATTCAATCGAGGAAACACTGCATGTTGGTGAAGGGCATATTGAAGAAGGATCAGCCGAGTGGTTCTTGTGGGAGAACAACTCCATTTGGCTCACTAACTTCACACACCATCAGGCTTCCAAGCAGCTCTCAAGGAAACTCAGTTTTCACACTCAATGCTTAGTGCCCTTTGTGTGCCTAGGACTGAAATGAAGCTTGGTCAGCATCCCACACAAACGAATGCTCCACATGCGGGTTTCACATGCCACCAACTCCACATTCACAGGCAACTTCAGCGCCACAGCCGTTTTCAGATAGCCCTCAATGCAAAGGCTCTAGACGCAAATATTGGTGTGAGAGCTAATTCAATCAAGGAAACACTGCATGTTGGTGAAGGGCATATTGAAGAAGGATCAGCCAAGTGGTTCTTGTGGGAGAACAACTCCATTTGGCTCACTAACTTCACACACCATCAGGCTTCCAAGCAGCTCTCAAGGAAACTCAGTTTTCACACTCTATGCTTAGTGCTCTTTGTGTGGCTAGGACTGAAATGAAGCTTGGTCAGCATCCCACACAAACGAATGCTCCACATGCGGGTTTCACATGCCACCAACTCCACATTCACAGGCAACTTCAGCGCCACAGCCGTTTTCAGATAGCCCTCAATGCAAAGGCTCTAGACGCAAATATTGGTGTGAGAGCTAATTCAATCAAGGAAACACTGCATGTTGGTGAAGGGCATATTGAAGAAGGATCAGCCAAGTGGTTCTTGTGGGAGAACAACTCCATTTGGCTCACTAACTTCACACACCATCAGGCTTCCAAGCAGCTCTCAAGGAAACTCAGTTTTCACACTCTATGCTTAGTGCCCTTTGTGTGCCTAGGACTGAAATGAAGCTTGGTCAGCATCCCACACAAACGAATGCTCCACATGCGGGTTTCACATGCCACCAACTCCACATTCACAGGCAACTTCAGCGCCACAGCCGTTTTCAGATAGCCCTGAATGCAAAGGCTCTAGACGCAAATATTGGTGTGAGAGCTAATTCAATCAAGGAAACACTGCATGTTGGTGAAGGGCATATTGAAGAAGGATCAGCCGAGTGGTTCTTGTGGGAGAACAACTCCATTTGTCTCACTAACTTCACACACCATCAGGCTTCCAAGCAGCTCTCAAGGAAACTCAGTTTTCACTCTATGTTTAGTGCCCTTTGAGTGCATTATCTAGGAATGAACCTGGTAGAGCATCCCACACAAACGAATGCTCCACATGCGGGTTTCACATGCCACCAACTCCACATTCACAGGCAACTTCAGCGCCACAGCCGTTTTCAGATAGCCCTCAATGCAAAGGCTCTAGACGCAAATATTGGTGTGAGAGCTAATTCAATCAAGGAAACACTGCATGTTGGTGAAGGGCATATTGAAGAAGGATCAGCCGAGTGGTTCTTGTGGGAGAACAACTCCATTTGGCTCACTAACTTCACACACAATCAGGCTTCCAAGCAGCTCTCAAGGAAACTCAGTTTTCACACTCTATGTTTAGTGCCCTTTGAGTGCATTATCTAGGAATGAACCTGGTAGAGCATCCCACACAAACGAATGCTCCACATGCGGGTTTCACATGCCACCAACTCCACATTCACAGGCAACTTCAGCGCCACAGCCGTTTTCAGATAGCCCTCAATGCAAAGGCTCTAGACGCAAATATTGGTGTGAGAGCTAATTCAATCAAGGAAACACTGCATGTTGGTGAAGGGCATATTGAAGAAGGATCAGCCGAGTGGTTCTTGTGGGAGAACAACTCCATTTGGCTCACTAACTTCACACACCATCAGGCTTCCAAGCAGCTCTCAAGGAAACTCAGTTTTCACACTCTATGTTTAGTGCCCTTTGAGTGCATTATCTAGGAATGAACCTGGTAGAGCATCCCACACAAACGAATGCTCCACATGCGGGTTTCACATGCCACCAACTCCACATTCACAGGCAACTTCAGCGCCACAGCCGTTTTCAGATAGCCCTCAATGCAAAGGCTCTAGACGCAAATATTGGTGTGAGAGCTAATTCAATCAAGGAAACACTGCATGTTGGTGAAGGGCATATTGAAGAAGGATCAGCCAAGTGGTTCTTGTGGGAGAACAACTCCATTTGGCTCACTAACTTCACACACCATCAGGCTTCCAAGCAGCTCTCAAGGAAACTCAGTTTTCACACTCTATGCTTAGTGCTCTTTGTGTGCCTAGGACTGAAATGAAGCTTGGTCAGCATCCCACACAAACGAATGCTCCACATGCGGGTTTCACATGCCACCAACTCCACATTCACAGGCAACTTCAGCGCCACAGCCGTTTTCAGATAGCCCTCAATGCAAAGGCTCTAGACGCAAATATTGGTGTGAGAGCTAATTCAATCAAGGAAACACTGCATGTTGGTGAAGGGCATATTGAAGAAGGATCAGCCAAGTGGTTCTTGTGGGAGAACAACTCCATTTGGCTCACTAACTTCACACACCATCAGGCTTCCAAGCAGCTCTCAAGGAAACTCAGTTTTCACACTCTATGCTTAGTGCCCTTTGTATGGCTAGGACTGAAATGAACCTGGTAGAGCATCCCACACAAACGAATGCTCCACATGCGGGTTTCACATGCCACCAACTCCACATTCACAGGCAACTTCAGCGCCACAGCCGTTTTCAGATAGCCCTCAATGCAAAGGCTCTAGACGCAAATATTGGTGTGAGAGCTAATTCAATCAAGGAAACACTGCATGTTGGTGAAGGGCATATTGAAGAAGGATCAGCCGAGTGGTTCTTGTGGGAGAACAACTCCATTTGGCTCACTAACTTCACACACCATCAGGCTTCCAAGCAGCTCTCAAGGAAACTCAGTTTTCACACTCTATGCTTAGTGCTCTTTGTGTGGCTAGGACTGAAATGAAGCTTGGTCAGCATCCCACACAAACGAATGCTCCACATGCGGGTTTCACATGCCACCAACTCCGCATTCACAGGCAACTTCAGCGCCACAGCCGTTTTCAGATAGCCCTCAATGCAAAGGCTCTAGACGCAAATATTGGTGTGAGAGCTAATTCAATCAAGGAAACACTGCATGTTGGTGAAGGGCATATTGAAGAAGGATCAGCCGAGTGGTTCTTGTGGGAGAACAACTCCATTTGGCTCACTAACTTCACACACCATCAGGCTTCCAAGCAGCTCTCAAGGAAACTCAGTTTTCACACTCTATGCTTAGTGCTCTTTGTGTGGCTAGGACTGAAATGAAGCTTGGTCAGCATCCCACACAAACGAATGCTCCACATGCGGGTTTCACATGCCACCAACTCCGCATTCACAGGCAACTTCAGCGCCACAGCCGTTTTCAGATAGCCCTCAATGCAAAGGCTCTAGACGCAAATATTGGTGTGAGAGCTAATTCAATCAAGGAAACACTGCATGTTGGTGAAGGGCATATTGAAGAAGGATCAGCCGAGTGGTTCTTGTGGGAGAACAACTCCATTTGGCTCACTAACTTCACACACCATCAGGCTTCCAAGCAGCTCTCAAGGAAACTCAGTTTTCACACTCTATGCTTAGTGCCCTTTGAGTGCATTATCTAGGAATGAACCTGGTAGAGCATCCCACACAAACGAATGCTCCACATGCGGGTTTCACATGCCACCAACTCCACATTCACAGGCAACTTCAGCGCCACAGCCGTTTTCAGATAGCCCTCAATGCAAAGGCTCTAGACACAAATATTGGTGTGAGAGCTAATTCAATCAAGGAAACACTGCATGTTGGTGAAGGGCATATTGAAGAAGGATCAGCCGAGTGGTTCTTGTGGGAGAACAACTCCATTTGGCTCACTAACTTCACACACCATCAGGCTTCCAAGCAGCTCTCAAGGAAACTCAGTTTTCACACTCTATGCTTAGTGCCCTTTGTGTGCCTAGGACTGAAATGAAGCTTGGTCAGCATGCCACACAAACGAATGCTCCACATGCGGGTTTCACATGCCACCAACTCCACATTCACAGGCAACTTCAGCGCCACAGCCGTTTTCAGATAGCCCTCAATGCAAAGGCTCTAGACGCAAATATTGGTGTGAGAGCTAATTCAATCAAGGAAACACTGCATGTTGGTGAAGGGCATATTGAAGAAGGATCAGCCGAGTGGTTCTTGTGGGAGAACAACTCCATTTGGCTCCCTAACTTCACACACCATCAGGCTTCCAAGCAGCTCTCAAGGAAACTCAGTTTTCACACTCTATGCTTAGTGCTCTTTGTGTGCCTAGGACTGAAATGAAGCTTGGTCAGCATCCCACACAAACGAATGCTCCACATGCGGGTTTCACATGCCACCAACTCCACATTCACAGGCAACTTCAGCGCCACAGCCGTTTTCAGATAGCCCTCAATGCAAAGGCTCTAGACGCAAATATTGGTGTGAGAGCTAATTCAATCAAGGAAACACTGCATGTTGGTGAAGGGCATATTGAAGAAGGATCAGCCAAGTGGTTCTTGTGGGAGAACAACTCCATTTGGCTCACTAACTTCACACACCATCAGGCTTCCAAGCAGCTCTCAAGGAAACTCAGTTTTCACACTCTATGCTTAGTGCCCTTTGTATGGCTAGGACTGAAATGAACCTGGTAGAGCATCCCACACAAACGAATGCTCCACATGCGGGTTTCACATGCCACCAACTCCACATTCACAGGCAACTTCAGCGCCACAGCCGTTTTCAGATAGCCCTCAATGCAAAGGCTCTAGACGCAAATATTGGTGTGAGAGCTAATTCAATCAAGGAAACACTGCATGTTGGTGAAGGGCATATTGAAGAAGGATCAGCCGAGTGGTTCTTGTGGGAGAACAACTCCATTTGGCTCACTAACTTCACACACCATCAGGCTTCCAAGCAGCTCTCAAGGAAACTCAGTTTTCACACTCTATGTTTAGTGCCCTTTGAGTGCATTATCTAGGAATGAACCTGGTAGAGCATCCCACACAAACGAATGCTCCACATGCGGGTTTCACATGCCACCAACTCCACATTCACAGGCAACTTCAGCGCCACAGCCATTTTCAGACAAACCACAATGCAAAGGCTCTAGACGCAAATATTGGTGTGAGAGCTAATTCAATCAAGGAAACACTGCATGTTGGTGAAGGGCATATTGAAGAAGGATCAGCCAAGTGGTTCTTGTGGGAGAACAACTCCATTTGGCTCACTAACTTCACACACCATCAGGCTTCCAAGCAGCTCTCAAGGAAACTCAGTTTTCACACTCTATGCTTAGTGCTCTTTGTGTGCCTAGGACTGAAATGAAGCTTGGTCAGCATCCCACACAAACGAATGCTCCACATGCGGGTTTCACATGCCACCAACTCCACATTCACAGGCAACTTCAGCGCCACAGCCATTTTCAGATAGCCCTCAATGCAAAGGCTCTAGACGCAAATATTGGTGTGAGAGCTAATTCAATCAAGGAAACACTGCATGTTGGTGAAGGGCATATTGAAGAAGGATCAGCCAAGTGGTTCTTGTGGGAGAACAACTCCATTTGGCTCACTAACTTCACACACCATCAGGCTTCCAAGCAGCTCTCAAGGAAACTCAGTTTTCACACTCTATGCTTAGTGCTCTTTGTGTGGCTAGGACTGAAATGAAGCTTGGTCAGCATCCCACACAAACGAATGCTCCACATGCGGGTTTCACATGCCACCAACTCCGCATTCACAGGCAACTTCAGCGCCACAGCCGTTTTCAGATAGCCCTCAATGCAAAGGCTCTAGACGCAAATATTGGTGTGAGAGCTAATTCAATCAAGGAAACACTGCATGTTGGTGAAGGGCATATTGAAGAAGGATCAGCCGAGTGGTTCTTGTGGGAGAACAACTCCATTTGGCTCACTAACTTCACACACCATCAGGCTTCCAAGCAGCTCTCAAGGAAACTCAGTTTTCACACTCTATGTTTAGTGCCCTTTGAGTGCATTATCTAGGAATGAACCTGGTAGAGCATCCCACACAAACGAATGCTCCACATGCGGGTTTCACATGCCACCAACTCCACATTCACAGGCAACTTCAGCGCCACAGCCGTTTTCAGACAAACCACAATGCAAAGGCTCTAGACGCAAATATTGGTGTGAGAGCTAATTCAATCAAGGAAACACTGCATGTTGGTGAAGGGCATATTGAAGAAGGATCAGCCGAGTGGTTCTTGTGGGAGAACAACTCCATTTGGCTCACTAACTTCACACACCATCAGGCTTCCAAGCAGCTCTCAAGGAAACTCAGTTTTCACACTCTATGCTTAGTGCCCTTTGTGTGCCTAGGACTGAAATGAAGCTTGGTCAGCATCCCACACAAACGAATGCTCCACATGCGGGTTTCACATGCCACCAACTCCACATTCACAGGCAACTTCAGCGCCACAGCCGTTTTCAGATAGCCCTCAATGCAAAGGCTCTAGACGCAAATATTGGTGTGAGAGCTAATTCAATCAAGGAAACACTGCATGTTGGTGAAGGGCATATTGAAGAAGGATCAGCCAAGTGGTTCTTGTGGGAGAACAACTCCATTTGGCTCACTAACTTCACACACCATCAGGCTTCCAAGCAGCTCTCAAGGAAACTCAGTTTTCACACTCTATGCTTAGTGCTCTTTGTGTGGCTAGGACTGAAATGAAGCTTGGTCAGCATCCCACACAAACGAATGCTCCACATGCGGGTTTCACATGCCACCAACTCCGCATTCACAGGCAACTTCAGCGCCACAGCCGTTTTCAGATAGCCCTCAATGCAAAGGCTCTAGACGCAAATATTGGTGTGAGAGCTAATTCAATCAAGGAAACACTGCATGTTGGTGAAGGGCATATTGAAGAAGGATCAGCCGAGTGGTTCTTGTGGGAGAACAACTCCATTTGGCTCACTAACTTCACACACCATCAGGCTTCCAAGCAGCTCTCAAGGAAACTCAGTTTTCACACTCTATGCTTAGTGCTCTTTGTGTGGCTAGGACTGAAATGAAGCTTGGTCAGCATCCCACACAAACGAATGCTCCACATGCGGGTTTCACATGCCACCAACTCCGCATTCACAGGCAACTTCAGCGCCACAGCCGTTTTCAGATAGCCCTCAATGCAAAGGCTCTAGACGCAAATATTGGTGTGAGAGCTAATTCAATCAAGGAAACACTGCATGTTGGTGAAGGGCATATTGAAGAAGGATCAGCCGAGTGGTTCTTGTGGGAGAACAACTCCATTTGGCTCACTAACTTCACACACCATCAGGCTTCCAAGCAGCTCTCAAGGAAACTCAGTTTTCACACTCTATGCTTAGTGCCCTTTGAGTGCATTATCTAGGAATGAACCTGGTAGAGCATCCCACACAAACGAATGCTCCACATGCGGGTTTCACATGCCACCAACTCCACATTCACAGGCAACTTCAGCGCCACAGCCGTTTTCAGATAGCCCTCAATGCAAAGGCTCTAGACACAAATATTGGTGTGAGAGCTAATTCAATCAAGGAAACACTGCATGTTGGTGAAGGGCATATTGAAGAAGGATCAGCCGAGTGGTTCTTGTGGGAGAACAACTCCATTTGGCTCACTAACTTCACACACCATCAGGCTTCCAAGCAGCTCTCAAGGAAACTCAGTTTTCACACTCTATGCTTAGTGCCCTTTGTGTGCCTAGGACTGAAATGAAGCTTGGTCAGCATGCCACACAAACGAATGCTCCACATGCGGGTTTCACATGCCACCAACTCCACATTCACAGGCAACTTCAGCGCCACAGCCGTTTTCAGATAGCCCTCAATGCAAAGGCTCTAGACGCAAATATTGGTGTGAGAGCTAATTCAATCAAGGAAACACTGCATGTTGGTGAAGGGCATATTGAAGAAGGATCAGCCGAGTGGTTCTTGTGGGAGAACAACTCCATTTGGCTCACTAACTTCACACACCATCAGGCTTCCAAGCAGCTCTCAAGGAAACTCAGTTTTCACACTCTATGCTTAGTGCTCTTTGTGTGCCTAGGACTGAAATGAAGCTTGGTCAGCATCCCACACAAACGAATGCTCCACATGCGGGTTTCACATGCCACCAACTCCACATTCACAGGCAACTTCAGCGCCACAGCCGTTTTCAGATAGCCCTCAATGCAAAGGCTCTAGACGCAAATATTGGTGTGAGAGCTAATTCAATCAAGGAAACACTGCATGTTGGTGAAGGGCATATTGAAGAAGGATCAGCCAAGTGGTTCTTGTGGGAGAACAACTCCATTTGGCTCACTAACTTCACACACCATCAGGCTTCCAAGCAGCTCTCAAGGAAACTCAGTTTTCACACTCTATGCTTAGTGCCCTTTGTATGGCTAGGACTGAAATGAACCTGGTAGAGCATCCCACACAAACGAATGCTCCACATGCGGGTTTCACATGCCACCAACTCCACATTCACAGGCAACTTCAGCGCCACAGCCGTTTTCAGATAGCCCTCAATGCAAAGGCTCTAGACGCAAATATTGGTGTGAGAGCTAATTCAATCAAGGAAACACTGCATGTTGGTGAAGGGCATATTGAAGAAGGATCAGCCGAGTGGTTCTTGTGGGAGAACAACTCCATTTGGCTCACTAACTTCACACACCATCAGGCTTCCAAGCAGCTCTCAAGGAAACTCAGTTTTCACACTCTATGTTTAGTGCCCTTTGAGTGCATTATCTAGGAATGAACCTGGTAGAGCATCCCACACAAACGAATGCTCCACATGCGGGTTTCACATGCCACCAACTCCACATTCACAGGCAACTTCAGCGCCACAGCCGTTTTCAGACAAACCACAATGCAAAGGCTCTAGACGCAAATATTGGTGTGAGAGCTAATTCAATCAAGGAAACACTGCATGTTGGTGAAGGGCATATTGAAGAAGGATCAGCCAAGTGGTTCTTGTGGGAGAACAACTCCATTTGGCTCACTAACTTCACACACCATCAGGCTTCCAAGCAGCTCTCAAGGAAACTCAGTTTTCACACTCTATGCTTAGTGCTCTTTGTGTGCCTAGGACTGAAATGAAGCTTGGTCAGCATCCCACACAAACGAATGCTCCACATGCGGGTTTCACATGCCACCAACTCCACATTCACAGGCAACTTCAGCGCCACAGCCGTTTTCAGATAGCCCTCAATGCAAAGGCTCTAGACGCAAATATTGGTGTGAGAGCTAATTCAATCAAGGAAACACTGCATGTTGGTGAAGGGCATATTGAAGAAGGATCAGCCAAGTGGTTCTTGTGGGAGAACAACTCCATTTGGCTCACTAACTTCACACACCATCAGGCTTCCAAGCAGCTCTCAAGGAAACTCAGTTTTCACACTCTATGCTTAGTGCTCTTTGTGTGGCTAGGACTGAAATGAAGCTTGGTCAGCATCCCACACAAACGAATGCTCCACATGCGGGTTTCACATGCCACCAACTCCGCATTCACAGGCAACTTCAGCGCCACAGCCGTTTTCAGATAGCCCTCAATGCAAAGGCTCTAGACGCAAATATTGGTGTGAGAGCTAATTCAATCAAGGAAACACTGCATGTTGGTGAAGGGCATATTGAAGAAGGATCAGCCGAGTGGTTCTTGTGGGAGAACAACTCCATTTGGCTCACTAACTTCACACACCATCAGGCTTCCAAGCAGCTCTCAAGGAAACTCAGTTTTCACACTCTATGCTTAGTGCCCTTTGAGTGCATTATCTAGGAATGAACCTGGTAGAGCATCCCACACAAACGAATGCTCCACATGCGGGTTTCACATGCCACCAACTCCACATTCACAGGCAACTTCAGCGCCACAGCCGTTTTCAGATAGCCCTCAATGCAAAGGCTCTAGACACAAATATTGGTGTGAGAGCTAATTCAATCAAGGAAACACTGCATGTTGGTGAAGGGCATATTGAAGAAGGATCAGCCGAGTGGTTCTTGTGGGAGAACAACTCCATTTGGCTCACTAACTTCACACACCATCAGGCTTCCAAGCAGCTCTCAAGGAAACTCAGTTTTCACACTCTATGCTTAGTGCCCTTTGTGTGCCTAGGACTGAAATGAAGCTTGGTCAGCATGCCACACAAACGAATGCTCCACATGCGGGTTTCACATGCCACCAACTCCACATTCACAGGCAACTTCAGCGCCACAGCCGTTTTCAGATAGCCCTCAATGCAAAGGCTCTAGACGCAAATATTGGTGTGAGAGCTAATTCAATCAAGGAAACACTGCATGTTGGTGAAGGGCATATTGAAGAAGGATCAGCCGAGTGGTTCTTGTGGGAGAACAACTCCATTTGGCTCACTAACTTCACACACCATCAGGCTTCCAAGCAGCTCTCAAGGAAACTCAGTTTTCACACTCTATGCTTAGTGCTCTTTGTGTGCCTAGGACTGAAATGAAGCTTGGTCAGCATCCCACACAAACGAATGCTCCACATGCGGGTTTCACATGCCACCAACTCCACATTCACAGGCAACTTCAGCGCCACAGCCGTTTTCAGATAGCCCTCAATGCAAAGGCTCTAGACGCAAATATTGGTGTGAGAGCTAATTCAATCAAGGAAACACTGCATGTTGGTGAAGGGCATATTGAAGAAGGATCAGCCAAGTGGTTCTTGTGGGAGAACAACTCCATTTGGCTCACTAACTTCACACACCATCAGGCTTCCAAGCAGCTCTCAAGGAAACTCAGTTTTCACACTCTATGCTTAGTGCCCTTTGTATGGCTAGGACTGAAATGAACCTGGTAGAGCATCCCACACAAACGAATGCTCCACATGCGGGTTTCACATGCCACCAACTCCACATTCACAGGCAACTTCAGCGCCACAGCCGTTTTCAGATAGCCCTCAATGCAAAGGCTCTAGACGCAAATATTGGTGTGAGAGCTAATTCAATCAAGGAAACACTGCATGTTGGTGAAGGGCATATTGAAGAAGGATCAGCCGAGTGGTTCTTGTGGGAGAACAACTCCATTTGGCTCACTAACTTCACACACCATCAGGCTTCCAAGCAGCTCTCAAGGAAACTCAGTTTTCACACTCTATGTTTAGTGCCCTTTGAGTGCATTATCTAGGAATGAACCTGGTAGAGCATCCCACACAAACGAATGCTCCACATGCGGGTTTCACATGCCACCAACTCCACATTCACAGGCAACTTCAGCGCCACAGCCGTTTTCAGACAAACCACAATGCAAAGGCTCTAGACGCAAATATTGGTGTGAGAGCTAATTCAATCAAGGAAACACTGCATGTTGGTGAAGGGCATATTGAAGAAGGATCAGCCAAGTGGTTCTTGTGGGAGAACAACTCCATTTGGCTCACTAACTTCACACACCATCAGGCTTCCAAGCAGCTCTCAAGGAAACTCAGTTTTCACACTCTATGCTTAGTGCTCTTTGTGTGCCTAGGACTGAAATGAAGCTTGGTCAGCATCCCACACAAACGAATGCTCCACATGCGGGTTTCACATGCCACCAACTCCACATTCACAGGCAACTTCAGCGCCACAGCCGTTTTCAGATAGCCCTCAATGCAAAGGCTCTAGACGCAAATATTGGTGTGAGAGCTAATTCAATCAAGGAAACACTGCATGTTGGTGAAGGGCATATTGAAGAAGGATCAGCCAAGTGGTTCTTGTGGGAGAACAACTCCATTTGGCTCACTAACTTCACACACCATCAGGCTTCCAAGCAGCTCTCAAGGAAACTCAGTTTTCACACTCTATGCTTAGTGCTCTTTGTGTGGCTAGGACTGAAATGAAGCTTGGTCAGCATCCCACACAAACGAATGCTCCACATGCGGGTTTCACATGCCACCAACTCCGCATTCACAGGCAACTTCAGCGCCACAGCCGTTTTCAGATAGCCCTCAATGCAAAGGCTCTAGACGCAAATATTGGTGTGAGAGCTAATTCAATCAAGGAAACACTGCATGTTGGTGAAGGGCATATTGAAGAAGGATCAGCCGAGTGGTTCTTGTGGGAGAACAACTCCATTTGGCTCACTAACTTCACACACCATCAGGCTTCCAAGCAGCTCTCAAGGAAACTCAGTTTTCACACTCTATGTTTAGTGCCCTTTGAGTGCATTATCTAGGAATGAACCTGGTAGAGCATCCCACACAAACGAATGCTCCACATGCGGGTTTCACATGCCACCAACTCCACATTCACAGGCAACTTCAGCGCCACAGCCGTTTTCAGATAGCCCTCAATGCAAAGGCTCTAGACGCAAATATTGGTGTGAGAGCTAATTCAATCAAGGAAACACTGCATGTTGGTGAAGGGCATATTGAAGAAGGATCAGCCGAGTGGTTCTTGTGGGAGAACAACTCCATTTGGCTCACTAACTTCACACACCATCAGGCTTCCAAGCAGCTCTCAAGGAAACTCAGTTTTCACACTCTATGCTTAGTGCCCTTTGAGTGCATTATCTAGGAATGAACCTGGTAGAGCATCCCACACAAACGAATGCTCCACATGCGGGTTTCACATGCCACCAACTCCACATTCACAGGCAACTTCAGCGCCACAGCCGTTTTCAGATAGCCCTCAATGCAAAGGCTCTAGACACAAATATTGGTGTGAGAGCTAATTCAATCAAGGAAACACTGCATGTTGGTGAAGGGCATATTGAAGAAGGATCAGCCGAGTGGTTCTTGTGGGAGAACAACTCCATTTGGCTCACTAACTTCACACACCATCAGGCTTCCAAGCAGCTCTCAAGGAAACTCAGTTTTCACACTCTATGCTTAGTGCCCTTTGTGTGCCTAGGACTGAAATGAAGCTTGGTCAGCATGCCACACAAACGAATGCTCCACATGCGGGTTTCACATGCCACCAACTCCACATTCACAGGCAACTTCAGCGCCACAGCCGTTTTCAGATAGCCCTCAATGCAAAGGCTCTAGACGCAAATATTGGTGTGAGAGCTAATTCAATCAAGGAAACACTGCATGTTGGTGAAGGGCATATTGAAGAAGGATCAGCCGAGTGGTTCTTGTGGGAGAACAACTCCATTTGGCTCACTAACTTCACACACCATCAGGCTTCCAAGCAGCTCTCAAGGAAACTCAGTTTTCACACTCTATGCTTAGTGCTCTTTGTGTGGCTAGGACTGAAATGAAGCTTGGTCAGCATCCCACACAAACGAATGCTCCACATGCGGGTTTCACATGCCACCAACTCCACATTCACAGGCAACTTCAGCGCCACAGCCGTTTTCAGATAGCCCTCAATGCAAAGGCTCTAGACGCAAATATTGGTGTGAGAGCTAATTCAATCAAGGAAACACTGCATGTTGGTCAAGGGAATATTGAAGAAGGATCAGCCGAGTGGTTCTTGTGGGAGAACAACTCCATTTGGCTCCCTAACTTCACACACCATCAGGCTTCCAAGCAGCTCTCAAGGAAACTCAGTTTTCACACTCTATGTTTAGTGCCCTTTGAGTGCATTATCTAGGAATGAACCTGGTAGAGCGTCCCACACAAACGAATGCTCCACATGCGGGTTTCACATGCCACCAACTCCACATTCACAGGCAACTTCAGCGCCACAGTCGTTTTCAGATAGCCCTCAATGCAAAGGCTCTAGACGCAAATATTGGTGTGAGAGCTAATTCAATCAAGGAAACACTGCATGTTGGTGAAGGGCATATTGAAGAAGGATCAGCCGAGTGGTTCTTGTGGGAGAACAACTCCATTTGGCTCACTAACTTCACACACCATCAGGCTTCCAAGCAGCTCTCAAGGAAACTCAGTTTTCACACTCTATGCTTAGTGCCCTTTGAGTGCATTATCTAGGAATGAACCTGGTAGAGCATCCCACACAAACGAATGCTCCACATGCGGGTTTCACATGCCACCAACTCCACATTCACAGGCAACTTCAGCGCCACAGCCGTTTTCAGATAGCCCTCAATGCAAAGGCTCTAGACACAAATATTGGTGTGAGAGCTAATTCAATCAAGGAAACACTGATGTTGGTGAAGGGAATATTGAAGAAGGATCAGCCGAGTGGTTCTTGTGGGAGAACAACTCCATTTGGCTCACTAACTTCACACACCATCAGGCTTCCAAGCAGCTCTCAAGGAAACTCAGTTTTCACACTCTATGCTTAGTGCCCTTTGTGTGCCTAGGACTGAAATGAAGCTTGGTCAGCATCCCACACAAACGAATGCTCCACATGCGGGTTTCACATGCCACCAACTCCACATTCACAGGCAACTTCAGCGCCACAGCCGTTTTCAGATAGCCCTCAATGCAAAGGCTCTAGACGCAAATATTGGTGTGAGAGCTAATTCAATCAAGGAAACACTGCATGTTGGTGAAGGGCATATTGAAGAAGGATCAGCCGAGTGGTTCTTGTGGGAGAACAACTCCATTTGGCTCACTAACTTCACACACCATCAGGCTTCCAAGCAGCTCTCAAGGAAACTCAGTTTTCACACTCTATGCTTAGTGCCCTTTGTGTGCCTAGGACTGAAATGAAGCTTGGTCAGCATGCCACACAAACGAATGCTCCACATGCGGGTTTCACATGCCACCAACTCCACATTCACAGGCAACTTCAGCGCCTCCGCCGTTTTCAGATAGCCCTCAATGCAAAGGCTCTAGACGCAAATATTGGTGTGAGAGCTAATTCAATCGAGGAAACACTGCATGTTGGTGAAGGGCATATTGAAGAAGGATCAGCCGAGTGGTTCTTGTGGGAGAACAACTCCATTTGGCTCACTAACTTCACACACCATCAGGCTTCCAAGCAGCTCTCAAGGAAACTCAGTTTTCACACTCTATGTTTAGTGCCCTTTGAGTGCATTATCTAGGAATGAACCTGGTAGAGCATCCCACACAAACGAATGCTCCACATGCGGGTTTCACATGCCACCAACTCCACATTCACAGGCAACTTCAGCGCCACAGCCGTTTTCAGATAGCCCACAATGCAAAGGCTCTAGACGCAAATATTGGTGTGAGAGCTAATTCAATCAAGGAAACACTGCATGTTGGTGAAGGGCATATTGAAGAAGGATCAGCCGAGTGGTTCTTGTGGGAGAACAACTCCATTTGGCTCACTAACTTCACACACCATCAGGCTTCCAAGCAGCTCTCAAGGAAACTCAGTTTTCACACTCTATGCTTAGTGCCCTTTGTGTGCCTAGGACTGAAATGAAGCTTGGTCAGCATCCCACACAAACGAATGCTCCACATGCGGGTTTCACATGCCACCAACTCCACATTCACAGGCAACTTCAGCGCCACAGCCGTTTTCAGATAGCCCTCAATGCAAAGGCTCTAGACGCAAATATTGGTGTGAGAGCTAATTCAATCAAGGAAACACTGCATGTTGGTGAAGGGCATATTGAAGAAGGATCAGCCAAGTGGTTCTTGTGGGAGAACAACTCCATTTGGCTCACTAACTTCACACACCATCACGCTTCCAAGCAGCTCTCAAGGAAACTCAGTTTTCACACTCTATGTTTAGTGCCCTTTGAGTGCATTATCTAGGAATGAACCTGGTAGAGCATCCCACACAAACGAATGCTCCACATGCGGGTTTCACATGCCACCAACTCCACATTCACAGGCAACTTCAGCGCCACAGCCGTTTTCACATAGCCCTCAATGCAAAGGCTCTAGACGCAAATATTGGTGTGAGAGCTAATTCAATCGAGGAAACACTGCATGTTGGTGAAGGGCATATTGAAGAAGGATCAGCCGAGTGGTTCTTGTGGGAGAACAACTCCATTTGGCTCACTAACTTCACACACCATCAGGCTTCCAAGCAGCTCTCAAGGAAACTCAGTTTTCACACTCTATGCTTAGTGCCCTTTGAGTGCATTATCTAGGAATGAACCTGGTAGAGCATCCCACACAAACGAATGCTCCACATGCGGGTTTCACATGCCACCAACTCCACATTCACAGGCAACTTCAGCGCCACAGCCGTTTTCAGATAGCCCTCAATGCAAAGGCTCTAGACGCAAATATTGGTGTGAGAGCTAATTCAATCAAGGAAACACTGCATGTTGGTGAAGGGCATATTGAAGAAGGATCAGCCGAGTGGTTCTTGTGGGAGAACATCTCCATTTGGCTCACTAACTTCACACACCATCAGGCTTCCAAGCAGCTCTCAAGGAAACTCAGTTTTCACACTCTATGTTTAGTGCCCTTTGAGTGCATTATCTAGGAATGAACCTGGTAGAGCATCCCACACAAACGAATGCTCCACATGCGGGTTTCACATGCCACCAACTCCACATTCACAGGCAACTTCAGCGCCACAGCCGTTTTCAGATAGCCCTCAATGCAAAGGCTCTAGACGCAAATATTGGTGTGAGAGCTAATTCAATCAAGGAAACACTGCATGTTGGTGAAGGGCATATTGAAGAAGGATCAGCCGAGTGGTTCTTGTGGGAGAACAACTCCATTTGGCTCACTAACTTCACACACCATCAGGCTTCCAAGCAGCTCTCAAGGAAACTCAGTTTTCACACTCTATGCTTAGTGCATTTTGTGTGCCTAGGACTGAAATGAAGCTTGGTCAGCATCCCACACAAACGAATGCTCCACATGCGGGTTTCACATGCCACCAACTCCACATTCACAGGCAACTTCAGCGCCACAGCCGTTTTCAGATAGCCCTCAATGCAAAGGCTCTAGACGCAAATATTGGTGTGAGAGCTAATTCAATCAAGGAAACACTGCATGTTGGTGAAGGGCATATTGAAGAAGGATCAGCCAAGTGGTTCTTGTGGGAGAACAACTCCATTTGGCTCACTAACTTCACACACCATCAGGCTTCCAAGCAGCTCTCAAGGAAACTCAGTTTTCACACTCTATGCTTAGTGCTCTTTGTGTGGCTAGGACTGAAATGAAGCTTGGTCAGCATCCCACACAAACGAATGCTCCACATGCGGGTTTCACATGCCACCAACTCCACATTCACAGGCAACTTCAGCGCCACAGCCGTTTTCAGATAGCCCTCAATGCAAAGGCTCTAGACGCAAATATTGGTGTGAGAGCTAATTCAATCAAGGAAACACTGCATGTTGGTGAAGGGCATATTGAAGAAGGATCAGCCGAGTGGTTCTTGTGGGAGAACAACTCCATTTGGCTCACTAACTTCACACACCATCAGGCTTCCAAGCAGCTCTCAAGGAAACTCAGTTTTCACACTCTATGCTTAGTGCCCTTTGAGTGCATTATCTAGGAATGAACCTGGTAGAGCATCCCACACAAACGAATGCTCCACATGCGGGTTTCACATGCCACCAACTCCACATTCACAGGCAACTTCAGCGCCACAGCCGTTTTCAGATAGCCCTCAATGCAAAGGCTCTAGACGCAAATATTGGTGTGAGAGCTAATTCAATCAAGGAAACACTGCATGTTGGTGAAGGGCATATTGAAGAAGGATCAGCCGAGTGGTTCTTGTGGGAGAACAACTCCATTTGGCTCCCTAACTTCACACACCATCAGGCTTCCAAGCAGCTCTCAAGGAAACTCAGTTTTCACACTCTATGCTTAGTGCCCTTTGAGTGCATTATCTAGGAATGAACCTGGTAGAGCATCCCACACAAACGAATGCTCCACATGCGGGTTTCACATGCCACCAACTCCACATTCACAGGCAACTTCAGCGCCACAGCCGTTTTCAGATAGCCCTCAATGCAAAGGCTCTAGACGCAAATATTGGTGTGAGAGCTAATTCAATCAAGGAAACACTGCATGTTGGTGAAGGGCATATTGAAGAAGGATCAACCGAGTGGTTCTTGTGGGAGAACAACTCCATTTGGCTCACTAACTTCACACACCATCAGGCTTCCAAGCAGCTCTCAAGGAAACTCAGTTTTCACACTCTATGCTTAGTGCCCTTTGTGTGCCTAGGACTGAAATGAAGCTTGGTCAGCATCCCACACAAAGGAATGTTTCACATGCGGGTTTCACATGCCACCAACTCCACATTCACAGGCAACTTCAGCGCCACAGCCGTTTTCAGATAGCCCTCAATGCAAAGGCTCTAGACGCAAATATTGGTGTGAGAGCTAATTCAATCAAGGAAACACTGCATGTTGGTGAAGGGCATATTGAAGAAGGATCAGCCGAGTGGTTCTTGTGGGAGAACAACTCCATTTGGCTCACTAACTTCACACACCATCAGGCTTCCAAGCAGCTCTCAAGGAAACTCAGTTTTCACACTCTATGTTTAGTGCCCTTTGAGTGCATTATCTAGGAATGAACCTGGTAGAGCATCCCACACAAACGAATGCTCCACATGCGGGTTTCACATGCCACCAACTCCACATTCACAGGCAACTTCAGCGCCACAGCCGTTTTCAGATAGCCCTCAATGCAAAGGCTCTAGACGCAAATATTGGTGTGAGAGCTAATTCAATCAAGGAAACACTGCATGTTGGTGAAGGGCATATTGAAGAAGGATCAGCCGAGTGGTTCTTGTGGGAGAACAACTCCATTTGGCTCACTAACTTCACACACCATCAGGCTTCCAAGCAGCTCTCAAGGAAACTCAGTTTTCACACTCTATGCTTAGTGCCCTTTGTGTGCCTAGGACTGAAATGAAGCTTGGTCAGCATGCCACACAAACGAATGCTCCACATGCGGGTTTCACATGCCACCAACTCCACATTCACAGGCAACTTCAGCGCCACAGCCGTTTTCAGATAGCCCTCAATGCAAAGGCTCTAGACGCAAATATTGGTGTGAGAGCTAATTCAATCAAGGAAACACTGCATGTTGGTGAAGGGCATATTGAAGAAGGATCAGCCAAGTGGTTCTTGTGGGAGAACAACTCCATTTGGCTCACTAACTTCACACACCATCAGGCTTCCAAGCAGCTCTCAAGGAAACTCAGTTTTCACACTCTATGCTTAGTGCTCTTTGTGTGGCTAGGACTGAAATGAAGC